>NC_048281.1:17638873-17938873 GCF_009762535.1 Notolabrus celidotus
TATGAAGCTAACCATTATTGTTTTAATAGCCTTGTGTCTAAGGCAAAGTTTAAATATATAACATATGCTGAAATATTAACAAATGGTCGTTTCCTTTTAATTCAAAAGGCAGTTTGAGGCTGAAAGTGATAACAGCTAACTTAATGTCTCCATGCTTCGGTCAAAATCAAGACAAGTCTCCACCAAACTGCAAGAGAAAGAGAGCGCAGATTAGAAATAAAAGCATAAATCCATTCAACATCAAGTATCCTCGAGTGTTAAAACTGGCAGCAGACGCTCGGATAAGCCCTCCCACACACTCGGTCTTGAGAATTTCCCTGTTTGTGCTCTTTTGGAGGAGTTTGCATTGCATAATACCCATGAGGCTAGACACAACAATCTGTAGATTAAGTCCAACAAAAGTGTGCATTAGAACTCCCTGGCTTAAACAGTTTGAACAGAGCATTCAAAATACAATTCCCTCATAATTTGAGCTTTGTAATAACAAAAAAATCGGCACTGGATTCTTAATGAAACACTCATAGTCAACACTGGATGTGGATTAACCAGAAGAGAACTAGAGATGCACAATAAGTCTTTGAAACAGCCCTCATATACAATTGTCAGAGCTGAGCCAGACGCATGAAGCCTCCGCTTTGACAGTGCGCCTAAGAAAATAATTGCTTTATTTATAGATGGTGTGAAATTAAGCACAGTTAAAAGCCTGGGACAGTATGGTTTAATCAACCCCCTTGATTCATGCTCACAATTCACAGAGCAACTGAAAGCAGGCGGTATTAAATACATTCCCTTATTACTCTATAAATGCAAGTGGCCAAGCAGACCAAACCCCAGTAATAAATTAATAGTAATAAAAACACCAACTGCACGGACAGATACAGAAATTAAAAAGCCAGCATCAAATACAACACGCCATTCAGCTTAATAAAAAGCAGGACAATAACATTTCTCTGAGCCAATCACACGCACCTTCTGCAGGATGTTTAAACATGTTTAACGTTGATTTGTTTCTCATTTGGCAACAGCCAAATTAATACAATAAATATCAAGCATTTAGAATCTTGAGACCCAAGGTCTGATTATATGAAAGGGCCAGCTCAGACAAATCACAAATAAAACTTTTGTTTCTCGCCCCTAGAGATTTGTAGCTGTTTACATCATTCTGGTTTCTCATGCAGAGGTTTCATCATATCTTTCTTCTGAAGCCTCTTTTGTTACTTCCCATCATCCATTTAAATAAAGTCACAAAATTAGAGAAGTTCCCAAAATATTTTCATAGAAATGTTTTACAAATGGACAAAGTCTGACTGGTGTCTCTTTGTTATTTTGTGGCAACTTTCTCTTCTGTGGTGGTTTGATGACATCTGGCCGGAACATTATGAGCTGTTTATCTTTTCCTCTAGATAGTGCACATGAGTATGGGTATTGCATGAAGAGTGATATTTCTTTCCATTTTTTTTTAAAATAACATTTACTTCAAATTTGCACTTAGCTCAGATTTTGTCCTGGGTTGTATTTTCATGTCGGCACATTTTTACTTGGACAGCTGATGTGTTTTGCTTTGCCAATCAGTTAGAAGTGATGCAACTCCTCTGCCAGTGCCATTTTCACTTTCACTGACAAAAGCTGCAGCGGCAGAGACAAGCAAAGAGTTTGACAATTTAGTTTATACAAAAATTTTGTAAATCTTTTTTCAAGTTTCTATGTCATTCTTCTTTTTTTCGAATCAATTTCTTTATTATGTTCTCTATTATAGATGAAGCAGATGTTTTGGCTTTTGGTGCACAAAGATGTAATTCTTGTTCTTGATCCCTCCTACAAAGCTGTGATTGACCATTCAATAGCACAAGTAGATCTGTTAGAATCATTTTTAACAAAATTAAAAAAAAGAAGAAAATTCAGATTGAAACCAATGCTTAGACTATAACATTTCAGCATCTATTTCTCATTCAATCACACAATTGTTGGTACAGTTTAAAAACATGCATGGATAAAATTCAGTGGATGGACAGCAGGTAAAACGGAGAGCTAGACTAAATAATAACTACAGATTTATAATAAGAATAAATTATGCATATACTGTACATGTGTAAGTTTTCTGACAAAATATCTTCATATTTAATGCAAAAAGTAAAAAAAAGCCTTTCTTCAGCAAGCTATATATCATCTTGTCTGACACCTACCCCCTCACAAAGGATTCAAAAAATAATTACAATATAGAAATAATTGCCCTTGTGCTGATGGTCTGAATGGTCAGACATTGTTGTTTGCTTTTATGAGTAAAGAAGCTTCAGAATCATAAGAATCACAGTTTCATTTATAAATGACTCTAATGTGCTTATCATTGCCTAATGTTTTATGTAGGGCTGTCAGGCTTAATGTGGTAATCCTGATGCAAATAAGGTCCAAATTTAATTAACTATTTTTTCTAATTATTTGCTATGTTGTCCCTTTCAGCACACCATAGTTACACTGCTGCAGCTTCTTCCTGATTCCTGCTGCTGCCATAATGGAGAGTAACGACACTGCTGCGATTTTGAGTGATACATTTCACCATAACAAAATCTCATATGGCTCGGTTGACAAGTCTGAAGTAAATTCCACTTTTATACTACCAGTATAAAATATAATTAAAATATCACTAAAGCATACAGGTGCAGGTAATCAGACTGTTGTCAGGGGGAAACCACATCACAGAAGCAGACTTATATAAAGAGTGTGTGAATCACCAAAGACCAGAGGATGGAAGTACATCAAAGAAGTCAACTACTGTGCTTTTTAAATGGGTGGCAACAGACAGCAGGTCAGTCAGGACGGTGAAAGGACTTTCTCAGGTTGGCATGTTGTGACCACTCATATGTCTAACTCATCAGTTTATTTCTCTCACCACTCAAAGTTGATGGAGCCATGAAGTGTTTTTCTCTGTTATGCACTTTATTGAAAGGTGTGGCACATCTTTCACATGCACTTCTGCATAATATGTCCTAATGTATAACAAAAAAAAGCAATAAACACTGTATATCAAAGAGGAAGTACTATAAAGGTGACTCTGACCTCTCAGTCATGGTTTCAGACCAGACTGGTGTAGCAGTGCAGCATTTATTTGAATAATAAATCTAAAAGTCAAGATTATAAAGTACATTTCATTGAATTTATTTGATGCCCAAATCAAGACACAAGTAAGATTTGCTTTAAAAAGTTAATATGGACTTAAAAACGTTTTTTAAATACAAAAACTTGTGATAAATGAAAAATGTGGTTGCTTATGGAAAACGGTGGCTCTCCCTCCATCTAGCCGATGGTTTACTCAATTAAGTCTAGTTGGAGCCTACGAAGAGCTTACATACAGGATGATAAACCGACTAGACCTATACAGGGCCAAATGGGGGAAATACATTGATCTTATCACAGGACTATAGAACCTAATTGAGTTAAGAACCACCCTTTCATTTTGTTTTATTGATATAATATTCTAGGAACTCTGAATGGAAAAATGTAAACATCCTGCAGACCACCTAAATGTAACAAACAGGTCTAAATTTGGTTTGGTGATGTAGACTGACAGCCCCCTGTATTTTGATGTTTGTACTACAGTTAAAACAAGTTTTTATCATGTGAGGCTTTTATCCAAAAGGAAATTTGTTGTATCTTTTAATGATTTTGAGCGCTTGATTCATTCTTTTATCTCGACCCGTTTGGACTACTGTAATGCACTTTACACTGGCACTAACAAGGCCTCCCTCGCCCGCTTACAGTTAGTCCAAAACGTGGCTGCTCGCCTTTTAACAGGAACCCGCAAATATGAACACATCAGCCCCATTCTCGCCTTCCTCCACTGGCTCCCTGTCCATTTCAGAATTAATTTCAGGATTTTAATGATTGTTTTTAAGTCACTGCATGGTCTGGCACCTCAGTATATCTCTGATCTCATACAAATCTACGCCCCCTCCGGAGTACTGAGGTCTGCTGGCCAGATGCCTCTTGTCGTACCAAAAAGCCGACAAAAGACAAGGGGAGACTGAGCTTTTTCAGTGGTAGCTCCTAAACTGTGGAAAAAGCTACCCACCCAAGTTAAAATGCCCCCACCCTGGATACCTTTAAATCACGTCTTAAAACTCACTTTCACTCCCGCTTTTAATACAGCAGGAGAGTTTATGTTGGTCTCTGTTTGTCTTTTAATTTACTGTATTTTAAATTTTACTATTATTTATTTCTACTGTTTGTATTTGTTGTGCAGCACTTTGGGAACCTTTTTGTTTTTAAAATGTGCTATAGAAATAAAATGAATTGGATTGGATTGGTCTGTAAATAGTAGACAACACATTTTATGCTAAAGTCGGTGTACCTTTCTTTAAGTTATGTACTGTTATTATCTTTATTTAATTATTCTGGTATTGTTATTATTTTTGATTTACATAGTCACTTGTATATCTGTAATTGTATTCCTTTGTTTTTGTCAGATTGATTATTTATTTGTCGTCATTATTGATTGTCCTGTGTGGATAATGTGCTCTGTCAGTTATTATGTTATGATATTGTAAAAATGGGAAAATTAATAAAAAACTGTGGTCATAAAAAAAAAATAAATAATGTGATTGATTGTGATCTACTTGTAATTCAGCAATTAGTTGAAATTTTAAGGATTGACCGTTTGGCAGTCCTAGTTTTTAAGGGGGGGGGGGGCTCAGGTACATGCACCCAAATAATCTATCACTCCTCTCAACCTAGCTGAAACACAAAAGCACATACATTTTCCCTGAGAGCTCCACATAGCTGCAAAGTGTAAAAGTATATAGTATAAAAGTGGAAAAAATGATTAAAATCACCACTTTTATAACAGGCAACCTACTCCTCTTCTATTCTACGCTGATCCAATTACACAGCATCAGCACACTGGAGGACATACAGGAAGTATACGAGGTTTATAATTTAGAACCAGAAGTTCAGAATCAAAAAACTCTCCTAATTACTTAGATTTCAGCAGAACGTGTCATCAAAATGTCAGCAGCCTCCACACTTTAAACACATGCTGCTAAGGTTTCAGACTACTCTTACAAGTAGAATCCACTTAGTACAATGACAGCACAGAGGGTTTATAACACAGGGAGGGTCTTATAATAATTCCTCTCTGTAAGGCAGACAGGAAGCCTATGGAGTTAGATAAAAGTGTGACCATTTGGACAGCGAGGGGAGTATATTTTTGAGTGTGTGTCCGTCTCAGCATTTGAGAATGGCTTGAGATTCCCATGACCCCCTGCCTTCATACCAAGCCTTATCTCTGGAGGGTCAATTACCATTCGCTTTTTGCTTGATCTTGTTTGTTTAACTTGACACAGTGAAGAAAGACCTGACATTGACCAGAATCCGCTGCATTAATGTGTTTCATGTTCTGCATTCATCATTGTCACCGAGCTGCGGACGACTGCCAGTGTCACAGGAGGACAGGAAAGAGAGTGTGTTTGTGTGTGTGTGTGTGTGTGTGTGTGTGTGTGTGTTCATGTGTGTAGTGCAGACAGATTAAAAGGGGAGGTGTGTGTGTGTGTGTGTGTGTATTGGTAGGTAAGAAGGCATTAGTTACTTTGAAGAATTCACACTGTTATTTCTGTCTTCATTGCTTCTATCTGAACACTGATACTAGTTTAAACCTACAGACTAAAAAAAACATGAAATCTACTGATAAAAAAATCAGAAAAAGAGCTCTGCTTTCACAAAATCACAGCTATGCTATCCTAAAATATTTAAACTATGCTCAACATGCTCTACCACATATTTTGGGATTATTTAGGGGGAAATGTCTTGGACCCTTAAAATGATTAACCGAGTTACATATATTAATTTCACATGGATCCTGTGAGATGTGTGATGAGAGCTGACAACCTATACATGTATTTCTTCATGATCCTAATAAAGGGTCTCTATCTAGCTACAGCGAGCAGACAGCCATTGTTTGTCAGGGTTATTTCACAGGGCTCTCAGCATAGGCGTTTCTAGCCCATTTTGGGGGGTGCTGAAGCACCTCTACATTGAATTCCAGCACCCATTAAATTTGAGATTTAAATTTCTTTTTTACTGTATGTCTTTTTTAACAAGCTACAAAAGTTTCATAACCATACAGTACATGGTTGAAACGTAATATTTTAACAACAGAAATACAGCAGCTCCACTGTGTTTTACATGTTGTGCATTGCATTTCAAATAAAAATTCCAAAAAATAACTCCAATTGCAATTTTTGGTATTTTTGTTACTCACTATAGGGGGCTGGTTTACTCCAGAAACATACATACTGTTTGTGTATATGTTGAGGAGCTGCTGTATCAAAATGAGTTGTCTTTCCCCAGAAATTATCGTTATCATATGTTTCTTTGTTTATCAGATTAGCTGGTTTAGTCACAGACTTTCCCAAAAAGTGTTATACTTTTCTTTCACAAATGTGGGAATGAAATTGCGTTAAAATGTACAAAACAGTGAAATTGATCTTGCACGGCTCAACACCCCTAAACATCCGATCCTAAAATCGTCCCTGGCTCTCAGTCTTCTGTGAGAACTTCAGGTATCCCCCTCTAGGACACATCTGATGCAGTCCGTCATCTCCTTAAGTTGAGTTTATGACATTTGAATTTGAATGTCCCAATCAAAGTCCAGATAATTCACTATATATTAATATGTGCAGCATGCCTTATCTCTACCCAGTGTGAAAGGCTAAGCCAAAATACTGCGTTGATGGGTGCTGACATATTGCACTGGTGATGTCTTTTGGAGCACTACAATCATGCCTTTTCATTACAGAAAGCTTTATGCTTCTGAGAATAACTGTGTGCTTATTCCTAAAAACCCTATGATACAACTGTTAATGTATAAATGGACTTGCCCCTAAACCTCTCTTCAAATCAGTTAAGAGACTAGAGACTAGATCCACCTGAGCAGCTTCAAGTGGTGATGTAAAGTTTCATTCTACAAAACATCTTTTGACCAGACAGTTTTTTTTCTGTGAAAGGGTTCAAATCCTAGAACCCCCTACCTAAGAGCCACAAAATCCTAGTGAATTGAGCAACAAAACTGTGCTCACGCCTGATTTTCTGTATTTTTTGTCACTGTTAAATTTGTGTTTTGTTGTATCTTTTGCTCTACTTAACATACCTTTGGTTTTTTTCCCTTCCAACTTACAGTTTTAATCTGTTACTCTTACAAAGCCCTATAAGGGATGGGTGTTGCAAATTAGCATCCACTACATACAGTACTTGCATTGGGTGGCTGATTTCAGTTAGTCTTTGTATACTGTATCTGTGACTTGTAGATAACTGTAAATAAATAAATCTGGCCTCAAATGATTTTTTTAAAAAAAACAGCAGTTCAAACTCCAGAGACAACAGCATGAAAAGCAGCCTGATGGAGCACATCTCTGCAAGTCTAAAAGTCATTCAGAGCAGGTTAAATACAGGATAATATAAGCATTTCATATTAGAAATGATGAAAATTCTTATGAATATGTCTCTTCAGTGTTTGCTGATGCTCAAATGTGTTTAATTTAGAAATTGTGTTGACAGAAACTCCCACATAAGCCCCTACAGCACACTCACAGCTCATTTAGTAGTGCTGCAAGGTGCTCACTTACAGAGACCTGGCGCTACCCTTTTTCTCCTCCAGGTAATCCTTACTCTGTATTCGAGACTGACTTGAACTAAGGGAAGGACCAGAATATGGTTTTATTTCATACGCACAGTGACTTGGGAACACCACTGACTGAATGTTTGCACTTAAAATTGATTTTGATTGTATATTTACGACAGTGTCAGTGCAGAATCTGCACATTTTAACATCTTTATGTGATTGTCTATCATAGACCATTATAAAGTAGGTTTATACAAATGAAACACATCATAGAGTATTTGTGACATCTAGATATATTTGAACATATATTTCAATAGCATATCACTTTCACAACTTTCTACAGTTTCTCTATAATCACAGCTTTCAGTATGGAGACGATAAATGTCGTCAGAGGATGGCACACAGGGAACAAACAACATGGATGTGCTGTTCTAGACTGTGTTGTGGTGACGTTACTGATCCTGCATGTCAGACTGTGAGAGTCAGAGTGCCATGGTTACTGAGCTAAAAGAGGATCATCAGCACAGAGAGAAACCTGACCCCCCTCACTTCTCATCAGAGGAACACAAATACAGGCCATACTGAACAATATGCACATTCACTCACGTTTATCAATCCACTCATCCATGGTTGATTTAAGCTTTGATACAAAAAATTAAGAATACCCTGTCCATGCTGTAACCAGAATGTAAGAAAGTTACTGCTCTTTCTACCACCTCCTTCATCAAAGTTTTCAAAAGAGAGACCAAACTTATGTCAGCTTTTATTAACTATTAATCAGATGATTTTTTTTCTTCTTTAAAGAATGTTAGTTTAATCAATAAAACATGAAAAAAACATGATCAGCAAAAAGACTTATGTTTTATAAACTTGAACCAATTGGTTATAATTAAAATTTTAGGGACTCAAACTGTTGTAAAAAACAAATAATTGGGGTGAAAGTTTGGCTTAGAGGTTTAATCGCCCAAAAGAGTAAAGACAATTGAAGCAGTCAGTCTTTGCATGAGTGCATGTTGTTCCCCACTCTCTCTTCCTTACTTAATAATAATAATAATAATAATAATATTAATATTAATAATATTAATAATATTAATAATAATAATAATAATAATAATAACTGATATTTATATAGCGCCTTTCAAGAAACCCAAGGCCGCTTCACAGGGTCAGGTAGGGTAGGTGGGTATATCTAACGGGGAAAGGCCTTGAGGAAAAGATGCTTTTTGTCTGCCTTCTTAAAAGTGTCCAGGGGGATAGAGAGGAGACCATAGACTGTATAAATAATGGACGTAGTATCCGTGGCGTCACCCATCTGTTCCTAAGAGCTGTTTTGAAGCAAATCGACGTCAGCAGCCATATTGGAAATGCGGAACTCAACCAAGCAGAGTGGGACATAGGGGAGCCTCCTAGCCAATAGCTATGTGTTCCCGACCGGGAGTCACGTCAGTCATGTCCTTATTTGGGCAAAACTCGTAATCTTAATATCTTCTGAACCATCACGTTAGACAAAAATTCACCCCCCCATTAGAGAGATTAGTTTCGTAGGGCCAAGCCGTTTTATGAACCAGGCTGTAAACATGTTTATTAATGCTGCAAAGATCGTCTTTTTCCCATTCATGTCAATGTGGTTTCCGCTTGGAGGAGACCCAGGTCCGAAGACCTAAGGTTCCAGGATGGAGTGTATTGGTGGTGAAGGTCAGCCAGGCATTGGGGGGGCGAGGGCATGCAGGGATTTGTAGGTGTCCCACCTCTCTGAGTGAATGCATAAAAGCCCCAAAATAAACAAATAAAGAACAACTATAATTAAATTTGATTTAGTTTATTCTGCCTCTGTAGGTTACAAGAAGGTAGTGGGACACTGCCTTCATTTATGGGCAGGTAGTTCAACTTGACATGAATTCATACTAGAAGAAAATGGCCTATTAGTATTGGGAGTGTGTTGTGCTTTATGAGTTTGGACCTTAATTTCAACAATCTGCAAAACAATCACAGCTATATCTCCCATTGTTTGAGGCTTTTTTCCGATTATTTTGTGGGCTATTTCTTGCTTTATCTGAGAAGACAGGACTGTGGATACAATCTGAAACAGGGATGAGAGTGTTGGGGATAACAGGAGGCAAATGGTTGAGGGAGCAATTGCAAGATTTAACCACCAGGCCAAAATGGCGCCTCCATTATTCAAGATTTTTACTTCAGTTTTTTTTCCAATATTTGTGAACAGAAAAACTATTTAACCCTCATGTTATGTTGCGGGTCAAATTGACCCCTTTAAAAGTCTATTTTAGGCAATATATGACTTCCAAACCAGCTACATGCAGCATAAAAATGTGGACAGCATGTGACAGAAGAGGTGTCGTGTTAATTTATCAACATCACTTCATGAAAAAAAAAAATTCAAAATGTAAAATAAAAAAAACAAAATCTATGTCATGTAAAACTATTGTATTTATATTTAGGGCTTTCCAATGCACATTAAAAAAAAGTTTTAACATGAACTGTAATGAAAAATGAGTGAGTTATCCTCATTGAACCATGATCTGTGAGAATTAAAGAACACCAACGGACTAAATCTTGATTTAAATGATTAGTAATTAGATTAAAAAAAATGTGTATTGGGATTTTTTTGGGGTTCTGACACCTTTGGATAATTGAATATGCCCCGGGTCAAATTGACCCAGGAACATTATTGCTGTTCCAGAGAAACGAACATAACAGGAGGGTTAAAAGACAAAAGCAAATAATGAAATTGAATAAAGATATGATTTTTAGAATCGTTACATAAAGTCTGTGTGAAAGTCCAATCTCACAAATATCACATGCAGTGCATTCCTGAAAGTTTTTCTAACCAAGAGTTGTTCTTACCTCATAAAGGTGCTGTGAGAAATGCAGGGACAGCAATCAGACCCACGTCTGGGCTGCACATCAGATGACTTATTAAGGAGAGAATGACAGGAAGGGCAAGGTTTAAACTAAGCTCAGCAGAATCAAGCTGTATCAAAGTACTGCTCGGCAAAGCGCTAATAATAGAGCAATACAAACAAAACTCCCGACAGGAATAGAAAGATCAAAACAATGCCTATTTAGTGCTCACACAGGCAGTGTGAATGGCTTTTGTGTGCTGATTATTATTGCAATCTCAGTGTGGCAACGGTACAGAGCAAATCTCAGTAATTAACCTATGGTAATGACAAAAGCCAATTTATGGCTCTTAAAGATCAAATGTATCTGGGTTAATGTGAGGTCAATCTAATGCATGTGCGGGAATAGCAGCGCTGCAATTGCAGAAGCTGTTTGGGGAGAGGTGTAGCAGGATTACCGCCTGTGTGAATGGTGCTGTCAAAAACATCCATTCTAAATAGACAGTAATGCATAAGCTGCTGTCAGGCTTAATGTGACACAGAAACAGTACACACTGTGAGCACAGTTAAACACTCAATCATTGGTCTTCAAAGTCATAATGAGGTAGACAAAAACAGATCAAAATATTAGTGTTAATTGTTTTTAAAAGTTTTTACACAGCATTTGTGCGCAATTGCATATTAGTTTTCAATATGAAATCTGAGTTGCCCTCTCACTTTATTTCATGTCTTGGCGTCACAATTCAAGGAAGGGCCTCCTCCACTGCATGCATACTGGAGGCCCAGCACTGCTTTCACAATGCCTGAGAATAATGCACACACTCCTTTACAGTGTAAATTGTGTTGCGACTGCAGAAACCTGAGAGACTTTTGGTGAAGGTGGGGACAGAAGCTTCAGAATTCAAAGAACAGAAAGTTTTAAAAACATCATTAGGAGGCAAATGCAGTGGTTGACAGTGGTGCTGATTTCCTTTATGACTTTCTGTTTACACTTCACAGTTCACAGTTCACAGTCATTAGAATAATTGGAGAGTTTATGTGTGTGGTGTTAGTCCTCAAAGTGGTTTGGCAATTTTTTGACTCATTATTTTCAATTCTTAAAAAAATGTAAACAAATGGGAGATGTTTTGTTGAGTCATGCTATCCTACTAAACAAGAGAAACTCAGTTTGATACAGGAAACTTTATATGATTTGACTTCCTGCTCTTGAGGAGTGCAGATGCTTTTTTTGATTGCTCTTGCTTATGCTTGCATTCTTTTCATTTTAACTCTTTTTTCTTCACTGAGAGACTACAAGCAGTGACTCCAGGATACTTAGAAACCACTGGTACTATAATTTATTGTCGACAAAGTAAACTACTGCCTTATTTCGACATTTCATCGAAACTGCAAACGTGGCCTACTGATCAGCAAAAGTGATCTGCATTTGTGAATGCAAACAGACTCAATTTTCATCCCAACTTTTTTTCTGCCTGCCTCCTGATAAAATGTCCCCGAGTTTATATCATGGGACCAGTGCCGACATGGAAGAGCGACACATAACAGCATGAATAAAAACATCCAAGGTTAAAGAAGGAGAATTATTTTTATGATGAGAACAGGGGAGATGCCTGCACATCTGTCTGTTCACACTTTGCATTGATAAAAAATGCAAAAACTAACGGAAACGGTGTAGGTCACTGTTGCTTCCTCTGATGTTATGTTGTAAACATTGGACCGTCGCTAATGCAGCAATCTCTTGATGTCAGGTGTCTTGATGTCTTGCCCACAGCCCCCCACCCCTCCCTTGCTGTCCAACAGGGAAGACATCATACTGAGAGGGATGTGTGTGAACAACCAACTCGAAAATGTTTGCACTGCAAATGTGAAATTACTTTTTTTATTTTTCTTATATAAAGATGATATAACACCACATCCAATAAAGTTTAACCTGATGCAAGTTTCAATAAGTTATTGTCCTTTTAAAAGACATCTTAATCCAACTTGTGTTAGCAGCACTTTTGAGTGGTAGGTTCAAAAGTGTTGAGCTCATTCTCTCAACTATACTACTTTTAAAAATTCTTCTTTAGTCTTTTGCTGCGGTATAAATTCACTGACTTACCGTTCCCAGTGATATCGAAGCCCTCTCGTCCACTTGTAGAGTCCTGCCTCTGTAGGTGGGGGCCAGATGTTGGGCCACCTGGATGCAACGACAGACAAAACAGGCATTAGTTATTCAGCCAGACTCCAAACAGAGCCCACTGACAGATCATGGCTCCTGGGGAGTTATGCTGCATTTAAATAGCACCTTTTGATATTAGATCAATACGACGGATTAACAGTCAAGTCACTCATGGGCAGATGCTGCAGGGAGACAGCATGCTTTGACTGTGATACATTATGTGCCAGAACTAAACAAAGAAGTTATTTCAATTCCAATGGTTTTGTTACTTTTTTCACAAAAGGTCAAGCGCTGTCAAAAATATCAGCATATTGACCTTTTTAAACATTCCAGAAACATTGGGATCATAGATTATGCTTTCTTCCCCTCTTTCTCGCTAACAAAGGGTTAAAACTCATTCACACCAAAGTCACAGGGGGCTGCAACTCTCTGTGCTTGTCATTTGCAGGTCATTGTACAGTTCATTTGAAGTCTAACATGGCATGAACTGTCCTGGTGATGTGTGTGTAATGTCAGTCTGATAGCAGGCTCTGGTACTACTTGTCTTGAGTGGATCTGTTGGCTTCTCTCTCTCTCTCACTCACACTCACACACACACACACACACACACACACACACACACACACACACACACACACACACACACACACACACACACAAACACACACATACTGGTGGTTTATCCATTGCCAGTCCATCCAACACCTTCACACATCAAATCATTCATGTTTGCAGTATAACTTTGACACCTGTCAAATATATTTTTATATATCTTTTTCAATGTCTGGATCTTGTTTCATCTGTTCAGACACTAAATGTTCCGCCTCTTCTCATGTGATGATGTAGCAGCTGGTCTGTTATTATCTATTGTTGGATATTTCTAAATATCTTTCAGTTGTTTATAGATTACTGGGTTTAGGGGATAAGACAGCAGACTATGTGTAGCTTATTATTCCTGGAAATTCCCTTAAGGCCATAACCAAAAATGTACTGATGCAACAAAGAATAAAAGTCTCTGTAGTCAAAGCCTGATGTATCTTATTCCTCTGTCATGGACAGAACTACTTAAAAGGCAAAACAAAATAAATGGGAACACACCATTGTATGGAAATGTGAGCAGTTATTGAGAATTTCACCATGCTACTCCATTTAATTCTGCCCACAGAAATGTATGCACTATAATTTCACAAAGGAGGTCCACAAGGTTCACTTCTGGGCCCACATGAATTCGCTTTTTACATTAGATGTCCTGACAAAGCATTTCAGTCTACATTTTGTTTCTATGCTGATAACACTGTAAGGTTCTTAAATTCACCTACTTCTGCTTTAACTTTTTGCACATCTTCAGCAAGCATTTGATAGAATATAAGGCGAATATCGGCGTGCTAATGCAGCGGAAGAACACAGGTCTGCGAGTTGCATCCGAAAATAGTACCAAAACAAAGGGGGTTTCCGACGGCAAACTGAATAGCTCCAATTTTTTTCTACTGGTGCATGCATTTGCACCGTGATGAGTGCCTGGACCATCTTTTCTCAACTTTAGCGAAATTACGCAAAATAGGTGGCACCGTCCGCAGAGAATTGTAGCCTAGCTTGCCTGCCGGTCATCTGGGAATTTTCTCATTAAAGGGGAAGAGCTCACCGGCACTCATTGTGGCTAGCAGGAGCACTAGTGTAATGTAACTCAATGAGCCCACTTCAAAAAAACTGAAATATCCCTTTAAGTGTATCTTGCTCTGTATACAGTGAATACATATTTTGAGCAGATGTGTATCATACATGTTGTGTTGTCAAACACTTAAGTGAGCAAATAAACTGCATATTAATGAATGAATGAATGAATGAATGAATAATGACAAAAGTACCTTCTTAGTTACCTCAAAAACAATGACATTAGCCAAACATTTGATTTTGATGTCAGCCCAACATTAAAATCTAACACCAGGGTTGCAGGTTAATTGTCTTTGTACCAGTCAGGTGCCCTAATAAAAGTTGTTGAAAAATTCTAAAAGGAAAGTAAAGGAAACCACTGGTGCCACCAGCTCAATGTCACTGCGGTCAATGTTGTTTTTCCTGTAGACTGTCAGTGTCCTTGGTGTTAGGCATAATGTCTTTGAGACAAAAAATGCTTCAGGAGAAAAGAAATCTCCTCTCCTGTCTTGGACAAAGGCATGTGGAAACCTTCAGCATGAAGATACTCACATCCTGCAGAAATATGCAATGTGTGTTTCATTGTAAAACCCTGAAGTCAGTTGTGTGTTTCCTCTATATCACTTCTACTGCAGGAAAATAAAGGAGCTCCAGATGCTGCTTCTTAACAATCCACTCTTCCTTCTATCCTACTGACATATAAAGAATTAAATATTAATGCACTATTGTGCATCGATTGAAAAAATACCTGCCACCGTAATGGGCTGGTTGATATTTCTGAATAAAACAATGACAAACTCGTTATCAAAGGGCATTTTTTAAACATTCATGACAGAGGAGTAGCTGTGGAGCAGAAGGCCTCACATGGGTAATAAAAACACGCAGATGAAGACAATGCCCATTTGTAGTTGTTCAGAGGGAGAGTTATGCATGATAAACAAAGTCTCTTGAGCTGCATTAACCTTAGTAGACCTGGCACACCGGATTTAACAGACCAATTGATTATTTTGATGGGGAAAAGGTTCGACTAACGCTTATCCTGAATGCTTACAAGTCAGTTCAGTGTACAAGTAAACTGAATGAAGACAATAAAACAAATTGAATGAACATTTAAAGTAAATAAGAATGTTAAGTAAAGGGGAGAAGATCATTTGAATGTAAAGACTTTAAGATTGGACTGTAATGAAAAATGAAAGTTTTTCATTTATTAATTCCAGAGGCAGAGTGAGCGACACTGATGCCTCCTTTGTTCGGCTGACTCATGGTTGGGGAATGGGGACTGTTGTGCGTTGTGGAAAGATTTCACCACAAAAACAGAAAAGAGAGTCCACTTCAGGCTGAACAAAGAGAGTCTTCAGTCCAGTCAGTCAGAGTCTAGTCGAGTCAAGCTGAGTACAGTAGAGTTGAGATCTGCTGCTAGACAGGCAGAGACTCTGGTGTGACTGTGAGAAGCCATGGAGACCATTCTTCCTTAAGGGGAGGACTGGGGGATGACACTGGCTGTCCACTGAGGGGGCCAGTAGGTCTTCTGAGGTGTCACCTCCACACAATGTGACAAACCCCTCTGGTATGACCCTTCTTCACACTCCCCCATCCCCTTTCTTCCACGTTCTTGGACAAATGAGTGAGGACCACAGCCTGGGCACAACCACAGGCAAGGACGGAGAACGTGTGGACTCTGCCAGTCATGGCTTCTCGCTCCATCACTTCACACTTATATCCTCCGTCCCCTTCCTTTTTCTGTCTTTCCAAAGCTTCAGGCTCTCTCTGCTCATTTTGTGGCTACGGGACTTTTACCAGGGTCTCGCCCAGACATACGCCACATGTCACCCTGCCATCTACGGCCACACTGCCTGAAGCCAGATGAAGGCTGAGGCTTGAACTGGAGAACCACTATGACACATGCCCAACGACCATTCCTCTGTCTCAGTCTATATCTAATACAGTGATGAAAAATGGACACAGATCCGGTGAGTTAAAGTACCAAAACATGTAGTGATACCAAACTCAAAGTTCTGAATTAACCACACTTTACATCAAATATATATGTGTCCTTGTATATCGATGATCATTTTTATGCTGCAAAAGGTGCTGATATGATGCAAGAAAAAAATCCCACTTTTTCAAATGATGAAATATCATCACATTTAGTAACATGTAACATCATATGTCTTAATAGCACACAAATTGACAGTCGGAAGTTAACAACCTCCAGCTGCGCTGATCTTACGACAAACCCGGCTCTAGTGATAGCACGGTTTGCAACTGTGCGCTGATGAGCCGGGTGGTATCTGTCTTCTCTGGAGCAAAGGATGCTGGGTTCACGGTTTCCAAACAGAATGTCAAATTTTGATTTGTCAGACCCAAGCGGCAACCTCCGGTCTAAAAATATGAGTCAATGCGGAAGTGTTAAAAGCTGCAGTTCATCGAGGATCCGCTTGAGGCTAGCTCCGGAAGTACCGGAAGTCACATACACATGAATGGGGAAAAGACGATCTTTGCAGCATTAATAAACATGTTTATAGCCTGGTACAAAAGATGAGTGTAGTCTGAATAGCTAATTTCTCGATGTCCTCTCACTGTGAGGGGGGTGAATTTTTTTCTAATTCGGCAATTTCGAAGATATTGAGATTACCAGTTTTCCAATGAGAGGCACAGCTGCCTGTGGGAACACTGCAGCTGTTGGCTAGGAGGCTCAAAGCCCGCCTCTTTACGTCACACTGGCTCGACAGAAGCAATATGGCTGCCGCAGCCGATTGATCTCAAAACAGCTCTTCAGAAACAGATGGGTGACGTCACGGATACTACGTCCATATTTTTTACAGTCTATGGTCAGACCTCATGGCCAACTTTCCACTTTACCTCGGTCCATCTTAAATGGGACCCATGCCAAGCGAGGTTGACAGATTTTCTGAATCATGTTGATCTACAGAAGGTTTCCTCTTTACATGGTACAATTTGAACCTGTATTTATGGATATAGCAACAAATCGTGTTCACAGACAATAGTTTTTGGGTGTGATTTTGAGCCGATGCAGTGATTTCCACTACAGAATCATATCTAATTCAATGCAGATCCGACACAGTATGGCCATTCATTATTGGTTTTTCAGTTTGTCAGTTAGAGATTCCCCCAGATTTACTAAATCTTTTATAACATTATGTATCATAGATGATGAAATGTCTAAAATCTTTGCAATCTGAAGCTGATGAACATTATTCTTAAATTGTTTAACTACTAGGTATTATTTTTAGCATTGCACAACTTATTCTGTTTTCTTGTCACTGTCCCAAAGTTTAAAATGAGCAAATGTTTTTAATAAAACCACAACATTTTTCTGTTTTAACATTTAATTTGTTGTCCTTGCTCTATTTTCAATTTCATACAAGGTTCAATTAGTTTGATCCCATTAAAATCTGTTTAATCAACATTTTACACAGCATCCCAACATTTTTGGAGTTGGCGTTGTATAACAATGTAGGCCATTCCTAATTTTTGATGGTATTTTTTAAATATTGTAATAAATACATATAAATTGTGGTGGTTAGACGAGTGAAAACTACAGCATTGTACATCTATGACTGTGTCACAATCTCCTCTGCCTCTCACAGGAGATCAGATGGATTATATCAGCTGACTTTTCTGCACTTTTTTCTTTAGCATATTGGAAGCAGAGCTAATATTGAGGAATGCAAAAAAAAGAAAACCCTCATGGACTAATCTTGTGCTGAGTACAGCCATGATAATGATGATGGATTAGAAATACAGCAGTGTATTGGGATTACAGTGCTATTAACTGGCCGGGGGAGGAGGATGAGGAGGCAGACCAGTATCAAGCTAATCAATCAAATAAGCGGGACAAGCCCTTGTCTACTAGAAACAATTAGACCACTTCTCTAAAATCAATAGCCCTGCATTCTGTTTAGATACCCACTGGTCACTCATTCAATAAAGCCTCCATGGGTTTTGATAAGCCTGCCTGTCGGCAAGGGCCATTTGAGGCTCCGAGTGGGAACAAAATACATCAAATGGGCTCCAGGAAGGCCTCATAAAAATTGCAAATCGAAAACAATATAATTTAATGTGGCAAAGGTTATTTTTCCACTTGTTCATTATCAAATGTCTCATGTGGAAGCATTACTATAGGAGGAAAAAATCTATTTTGTCCTGAGCGTTCTGGGAAAACAAGAGGGACATGTATTATATCTAAAGGAAAACAAAATAACGATGGAATCAAAAGGGGGTTCATAAAGTTGCTCTGAGAAATAGTCCTGCGAGTGGAGGTGTCTCCTGTTTCCAGCACAGCTCCCATACATAATTAAAGCGGGAATTTGTATCTGTCTGCACTCTGTGGCCTCCTGATGAATTAATATCTGGTGGAAGTCCTACACAGCCATCAGATTAGCTCATTTATTTCTGTCAGCTGCTTGCTCTATCAGCTATTTGTAAATCAGAGAGGGTGGGTGGGTGGAGAAGGGAGGGGGGGTGGTTGAGATTGTTGGACGTGTATTTATTATCATAAATGGCTGTTATGAATTAGGTCTGATTCAAACGTCCATGCTATAGTGCCGCAAGTATAAGTACAGAGTGATGACTCATTTTTTTTTCCTGTAGGAGTAATGTTATGTTGATATTGTTGTGCTATAGTTATACCTCCAAATAACAGCTTTCTTTGCATTTACCAACACTGTATTTGATTGTTGACTGAGGATTCACAGCAAAAGAAAATGTTTGTAAAAAATTGAGGGAAAAAACAGCAAAAACAGAAAGATTGTTGGTACATTTTTCAAATGAAAACTTGACCATTGAACAAAAACATGTCAAATAAAAATGTATGTGATAACCACTTTCAATGTTCTGGCTGAGGAGGTTGAACAGTTGGAAACTTCAGTCAGGCATGGACAGGCCATCTGGCTTACCGGGGCCGACACACATTTTTGAGCGGCTGTCGTAATTTAACCAAAAAAGTATATTGTAACAGCCACTGTTTGTTAAATGTGTTTAGTGCAGATGTTCATAATTCCTACAGTGTTGACAGTCAGTGAAGGCATCAGGAAGGAAGTGAGCAGCAGGGAGTACAGCAGGAGGAAGGGGCGGAGGTGTGTGAGTGAGTTTGTGTGAGCTTGAGGGATGAGAGACAGCGCAGGAAAAGTTGTTAGTTCATTCGTTCATTCATTTTTGTATTGTTAGTTGGCGTGGTCATGGCTGACAGTGACCAGTCAATAAAGCTTGTGTTCACGAATCGGCTTGTCATCATTGCAATGTCCGGATAGACGTTACAATATTATAAATCATTTCTATGAAACGCAACGACCCATTGGTTGATTTACATGAAGGACAGTATGTTCCATTAAACATTGAAAAGACATCTCTAGCAATGTTTCTTTGACATCCACTTTCACTTCAAGATGAGAATTGTGACACTGTGATCTCTCCCAAGATGAAAGTCTCTGTGAGTAGTGAAAGAGCGGATCATTTTTTTAAACATGGTTACTCTCTTCCATGTAGGCTGCTGCACTTTTTTATTTTTTATTTTTGAAACAACACAATGTGCACATATATCCTCTGGTATGCCATGTGCCTTCCCATATCGTATAAATAATCATGGTGGGCCGCCATGGCCAAAAATGCCAGGGCCATTTTTTGGTCCCAGTCTAAACCCTGACTTCAGTCAAGATGTAGCTGATGTCAATTTCCAGCATACTGCCTGTAGGTGTCATCGGGAATCCCTTTCCAGTGAGAAGATGACGTGACAGGATCCAGGAGCTCCATGTCATCAGGACTTGGAGGTGTGTACGTATGTGTGCGTCATGTGCATGAGAGAGGAAGCAGGGGTCTAGGGAGGGGAACAAACAAGAAGACTGCATTAACCTTTGGTCTGCTAGGGAGGGGAGGGCACGAGCGGGGCTGGGGCTGGTTGAAGGGACACCCCATAATCAGGCTCCTGTCAGCGCTGTTTCCAGGAGATTAATTCTGCTGGTTTCAATTCCAGCCACTGCTCCCAAAGCCTCAACCCGGGGGTTGCACATATTGTCCTGTTTAAAACACATGCACGTGAAGCTGACTCAATTTAACACAGGCATAGCTGAGGGGGAAGGCTGGGTCACAAGAGTAGCCTTGCTTCCCTTGCAAACACAAATAACATGCATCAACAAGAAAGCAGAAATCCCAGCTCAGGCTGGGGAATCCAATCAGAGCTGAGCTGTGGCTGCCACCAGAGGAAATGATGTTTGATCAGGCTGGAATTACACACAAGAGATGCAGCACATGTAAAGCTTCTTTCACAGTTTGGAAAACCAAAACATGATGCTCTTTTCTACTCTGAGCTTCTTCTACTGTCAGACAGGGTCTGGTTGTTGAGGCTAAGGAGTCTCTACTGGCTCTTGCTAATGAACTGATGAGACGGCAGTGCTAAGGAGCAGGTGATACAGGGGGACAGTGACAGAGACGTAGGGGCCCACCGTTAGTTACCTGTAATAGCCCCGGCATGACGATGTGCACCCCAGCACAGGGCTGACAGATGTCGGGGGTTCTTCTGATCATCCATTTTCCGCCGCATGTCTGTAAAAGGTCCCGTGGCATTGATAACACATTTGGCTCTGACATCAAATTCCTGCCCTATGAAAGAAAACAGCATCAATCACCAGGGGCTATTCATCTGTGGCTGGTGACAAGCCGGATTATTAATTTATCAGCGAACGCCCCCCTCTCGCCGTAATAGAGTGGCTCGAGTGTGTCCATGGGAGACTTCCCAGGATTGTAATTAATAGGAAACAGACATACCTAATTTCCCTCTTGCCTCTTTGTGTCACAGAGGAGCTCAGTGGCAGTGACTGAGGGAGCCTTTAGAAATTGTGGTAGGGGGAAATGTTTGTTAATGTGATGCTTGATGTGGAAGAGCTACAGTATATATAATGGGATGCATATCAAAAGACACCATGAGAGTGGCAAATGATCTGTTTTGACAACAAGATGAATGACGTGCTAGCCTTTCTTATTTGACATGTGATGATTCCACTGCTAAGAGAGGAAGAGGATGTGATGAAGACTGGAATTCAGATTTTTTCAGGGGGGGAAAAAAAGACAAGGAAAAAAGAAGTGATGATAAAAGTGTTTCTATTATCCTTTCAGTCTAAGCCCTCCCTATGAGAGGCCCTCCTCTCACATTATTAAAGTGAGACATCTCCTCCAAGAGCACACTCCCATCCTTTAAAACATCAGGGGGTGGTCATGTGTTGAGATCCTCAAATCTTGGTTATTCATGAAATGTTTCAGAATACCATCTTTTACCCTTAACTGCTTTATTCTTCCAAAGCCAGCCCAATGCATGACATTTAAAAGGTAAGTAAGGCCATTTGGAGTACGCTAATTCCGTCTTATGTTCCTCCCTACAAGATCTGAAGCAGCCCTCTACACCATAAAACGCTTATAAAATATTAAAAGCCCCTGCATTAGATGTGCAATGACTATGTGCAAACTACCACTGAGTAAGAAGTGCTGGGAGGGCCCCTGTTGTGCATGAAAGAGAGAGAGAGAGAGAGAGAGAGAGAGAGAGAGAGAGAGAGAGAGAGAGAGAGAGAGAGAGAGGGGCAGGGAGGAAGGAAGGAAGCAGCTTTTGTTGGATTTACCTGTGATCACATCCCAGCAGTGTGCTTCGTGGACCCTCTCCTTTCCCCGTCTGAGGGTCTGCCCTCTTCAGTAGGTGCACCACTTCAGTGTAATTGGC
The DNA here is from genome assembly GCF_009762535.1 of Notolabrus celidotus. Taxonomy (NCBI): domain Eukaryota; kingdom Metazoa; phylum Chordata; class Actinopteri; order Labriformes; family Labridae; genus Notolabrus; species Notolabrus celidotus. The sequence goes on from NC_048281.1 coordinate 17,660,878, forward strand.
TATGGCAGCCCCATACCTGGCAGCAGTGAGGGCGATGGCGAGGTTCATTCGAGCATCGTTGTGTTGTCCTGCAGCGGGGGGACAGGACCAGAGCAGGGGGATGTGAGTCACCCCGAGCCTGTGACTGGTGGTATGGAAGTGTGTCGGAACCGATATGTCACATCTGTCCCTGTCACTTTGCATCAGCGCGATGGCTGCTCTGGCCACACAAGGAGCACACTTAAAGCCATAGCGGCCCTTTGGCCCCCCTAACCGCCCCTCCCTTCCCTTATTCTTCCCTCTCTCTCCTGTACGGAGAAGAGGAGCTGCTCCCCAGGAAAAGACAGGGAATGCAGGGATACGGAGCAGACACATCACATCCTAAAATATACAGAGGATGCAGACACAAGCTGACGGACCTGTTGTCTGGCAGAGCTTTTTTGCCCTCATGTCAACACGTGATAATGTTTTCCTCCCTGCCTTCAGAGAGAAATAAGTCACTGCTAATTTAAAGTATAACAAATGTATTTCCTCGTCCTTCTTTTTTTTTAAAGATCCCACAAACCAAGTGGCATCTTTCATCAACCAGGAGGACTAATCACTGAAAACAATCCCTTCCCCTCCTGATAATCACATTTTTCAATATGTCGATGTGACAGTAAACAGCTCTTGACAGCAGCTGATCTGCTTTTCAAGCTGAAGATCCCTCGGCAGAATCCTTTTAATGAACAGAGAAATCTAATATCAAGATTTATGGATTAATCCCTCTTCAGCTCTAAAATACCAGAGATCTATATTCAGAGTCACAAGGTCACAAGTTTTGTAATTTAAATGAAAGGGGTCTAAAAGGTGACAAATGAACAAAGCCTGGTTTCATTAGGAAGTGATTCTTATGTACATCTTTGAAGATTTATTGCCGGACAATCCCTTGGTTCAAAAGTAAAGAGAGAATAGAGATGATTAATCACTTTTAATGTTGGTGTCTCGGGTGACTTTCTTTCTATTTGTTATTGCCAGGGAAGTTCAAGTCCTCATTGTTGGCCGGGGAAAATGTTGCTACTTTGCAGGAATGAGCAGGGTCCTTTGTGCCTTGATTTATTTTACGTTTGAGCGACTTGAGGCTAGCTAGCCGGTGGGCTCTGCTTAATGCTACTGCATGCTGGAAGCCATTTCCCCACTAGAGGAATTAAATAAATAAACAGAAAGCAAAAAGTAAAAAAAAACAACAACAAGAAAACAACAGATTTAAAGGCCACATTTTAGAATGAATTACATACAAGAGTATGCACCCTGCCATGATGTATTAGGAAGACCGAAGAACCCACTTCTTCATCTCTGTAGGCTGAATGTGACCATTATAGCATGTGGTTAGAAAACTTATGCCACCGGTGGTGTGTGTGTACACATGCATACACAACCATACACACACAGAAGCAGCCCAGGCTTTGGAGGGGCTCGGCACCAGTAGGCAGTGTCTGATCCTTAGTGATTGCTGAGCCTCCTGGTGACCTTTGACCCTGTGATTCACAGCTCTCTGTTGTGAGCCTGTCACAGATTGGCACCGGGCAAAGAACAGGAGCATTAATACTACATTAAATGTCAGGAATTCAAGGATTAGTCAGATCCCGGTAGCAGGATTTATGAATGAAGTGCATAGCACAGCTATAACCGCCTGACACGCTGATGAAGATAACAATAATGATGATGATAATTATCATCAGCAATTAAAAGGCAAAATGGCCGAACGACAGAGCAGAGTTAAATGAGCATCAAAGCTCCCTGGAGGAACAGAAGCCCCCTCCCCTCCTCTTTCCTCCTCTTGCATCCCTCCCCTACCTCCACTCTGCTCTGCTCGCACCACCACCACCCATTCCAGCCTCCTGGAGGTACAAAACTCAGTGGAGTGAGAGCAAAACTCTGCAGCCAGATAAAATGCTGCAAAATGACAAAGACAATAATGACAATGAATTTCATGTCTTGCAGTCATAGAGCCAGAGATGCTTGGCTGGGCTGACTCATCCAATTAAATTGTTACAGGTATTGTGGAAGACAAAGTTATTATCCTGGATGATTTTGTCAATTACTCCTCTAGAGAAAAACACACCGTTAAACTGTGTACAATGACGCAACAAGAGGTGATATTACCTTAAATTATCTGTTTGGGTTTACCTTTGTGAGATAATTTTTTTAATGATTATGTATCTGCTTTGATTCTGATCATTTGTCATTTCTTACTTAATTTCATGTATGCCAAGACTATTTCTTTTAGGTGAAAGCATGTCTTCATGTTGAAACTATCTGACCATGATGGCTTGAAAAATCCTGAGGAGATGAACCCGAGCAGTCAAAGCCTGATCCCAAGTAAAGAAGGTCAGGACAGAAAATGTCACTGCCATAATGTACCCGGTTGTGTATGGGAAAAGGGTGGAAAAGACAGCTTGAGGAAAAATTAAAAACGCGTAAGCTCCTAAGTGGCATTAATTTCAGTTTTTCTTTGTCTGCTTTTACACTTGCTATGCATTCCCAAAATTACAAATATTTAAAGAAAACCTTTCCTTTTGAGATCTACCCATTTTTTTAAAAGCACAAAACACCCTCCTTTAAACTGAAGAAATAAAAATAGCTCATGTAAAATACCCCCCTCTTCTACTTACTTCTGCTAAATGAATAAGGTTGACAGATCACTGCTCAGATAGTGGCCGTATTCCCGCAGAAGTATGTTGCCTTTTTGCAGTACATGGGAATCCACATGTCCTCAAATGCTAAATGAAGTCTGACAGATAGCCTAGAGAAACAAAGTTGGGAGTTTGCAGCTACAAGGGAGACCTTGAGTGAACAGGACATGCTATGTACACCCTGGCTAACAATCAACATATGCTTTGTTTTTCCGATGCCAACACGAGGCACATATAGCCTGCAGAAAGATGGGTCCTGGGACTGGTTGGAACGCGATGCCTACTGGCTATTTGCTGTTTAAATAAATGCTGTTTGTAATTTGTTTACGCTTGCATAGACAGCAATTACACAGCTTTGTGGAAGATATTTACTTATAAAGTATCTAAAATAAAAGATTACTGATGAAGAGTATTTTAAAAATGTGTATTAAATATCTGTTAGTGAAAAATAGCCTGTAATCTAGACATCTTTGATGCTTATTTCCTTTAATATAACCTAAATTTAAAAAAATAAGGTTTAATGTTTGATTAATGGAAACAAAGAGTCCTTCAAATGTAGATTCAGCCCCATGAATGTTATTTTTGATGAGAAAGTTGGATAAATCTTTTTTTCTGTAGACCAAGCATCTGCTTTTCTAAAAGTCAAATCACTAAACCTGAAGCCCTCACACTTGTTGTTCATATAAAACAAGCAAAAAACAAGTTTTGCAATCACTCTTGACAGATAACAGGACAGATTTAGAGTTCTACAATTTGCAGGCAGATTGCTGCTTCAAGCATCTCCAGCTGTGATAAGTGCTGTAATTTTTAACATTGCACAAAGTGATTTATACACTTTACTGGTGTATTGTAATCTGTACAGAACACTATATACTCTGCAAAGCTTTGAGCATCATAATAAACATTTGCTAGAGCCAGTCTCTGTTGAGCTTGTAAGAGGAAAAATAAGACTTCTGCAGGGTTGGTAAGATGTACCTTGGATCACAGTTACACTCTTTTGTTCTCTGTGATAGCGTCTGCAGCCTCGCTCTCTGTGACGGTGTTTGCAACATTAAAAAGGACTCAGTTTTATGATAGGCTTGAACTCTGGTTTGACTGATGATAGCTGGGTCAGATACGGCTTTGTGCGAGTGAAGGAGGGGTTCCGGGATGGTGACAGGCAGCATGATGAGTTAAGACGCTGCCACGGCCCGGCAATGAGAGAGAAATCAGAAAATCTCCGATCCCCCCCTCTCAGTAATGAGCCACACCTGTACACTGCTTTAAATACCAGAGAGAAGCTTTAAATGTCAGGTGCAATTAAAGCTTATGATTCAAGGCTGCACAAATCAAATCAAGGCCCCTGAGTTCACCCAAGTCTGAGGGAGCAAAGGCGAGATGGAGCAGAGATGCTGTGGACCGCTCCTTCCTCTGCCGCACACTTCAATGGGCCTCTCAGCCCAAAGGTGATAGTAAAGTTTACTACCACTCGGCTGAACTTCTCCATCTTCCCAACTCCACGCCTTTATCATGGAAAAGGTTTACTGCTGTTTCTGCCTTATGAGGTGAAAAATGATCAGAGATCAGGTGAAATGAGGTTTACCTGTACACCTGAAGTGATGTGGATAGTGGTGCTATAAGAAAGTCATTGATCAACTTCAGGATCATGAACAACGAGGAGGAGAGTCAAAATGGTACATTGAACCAAAATTAAATACTTTCTACAAAAAGGCTGTTCTAGTGATTGTTGTCATTATTGTAAGTATAAAAGAAGTGTTTTTTTATTCATTTCATGACAAAACTGTGACAATTGACAGTTTCTTAGAGTCTTGTGACATTTTTAAAGATGCATTTTACTCCAAAAAGTGTCCTAAACCCTAAAATATTCAGTTTACAATCACAGCACTCAAATAAAAGCAAATGTAAATCCTTTACGTTAGATGTTGGGAAGGATTAGATTTTGTCCAAGAATGTATTAAATTACAATTTTTTCAGCTCTGTTTTGAATTATGAATGAGATTAATCTTCCTAATAAAATAAATATCTTAATGTTTTATGTACACCAAGGGCCTCTTCTTTGTTCTGTATCATTTAAGTTCCCCACATGAGAACAATAAAGTATTGTACAGCACCATATAGGATTGTTTAGTATGGCACAATATCACATCGTAACGTAACGTAACATGACGTGACTTGACCTGACTTGACGTTTTAGTTACGTTACGCTACTTTACGTTACAATGCGATATTTTGCCATACCAAACAACGTGACGTGACTTGACCTGACTTGACGTAAAGTTACGTAGCTTAACGTTACGTGACGTGACGTGAGGTGACGTAAAGTAACTTGAAGTGACATGAGGTTACATGAGATGACGTGAGGTAACGTAATGTAATGCAACGTAACCTAATGTAGCGTAGTGTAATGTAATGCTACGTACTGAACGTAACATAGCGTAATGTAACGTAACGTAATGTAACGTAACGCAATGTAACGTAAGGTTACTGCATTACATTGATGTTTGTTTATTATGATATGTTATGGAATCCTTTAGTATTATATCTTATCGTAGCGTAACGTTACTTAAGTTTCATTACTCAATAATGTAAAGAATCAACTAGCATTACATCATATATAGGGCATCATATCGTACATATAAAATTATTCGTAACCTATTGCGTCATGTATCATATCTTTTGTTGTATGGTATTGCACTTTAATAAACCATTTTACCGTGTCAGGACTTATTATATCTGCTTGTGATATATTGAATGTATAATTTCTAGACTATTGTATATTATGTTATACCATATCATATTGTATTGTAATGTGTTGTATTATACCATATCATAATATATAAGGAATGGTTTATTACATATACCTTACTATATATTATCCTTGTGTTAGATATGAGTCGATTTTGAGATTTGAATCAGATTTGTGGTTTGGGGTAAAATATTGGGACTATGCATCTGAACTTCCCAGTCTCATCAACTGTTGCTTTAATTTGCCCGTTTCATCCACTATGTGTAGCTCAGCCTACATTTTGCTGTCGAGCTGCTGACTAGGCAGTTGCATCGGCTGCAATCACACTAATTGGTCTCCTCTGCTGCTCACCTCCAGGACCCTTGCATGTTCATACAGATAGAAAAATAAGGCACCTAAAGAAAACACAAGCTGAGAATAATGAGACTTCTCATCTTCTGTGAAATGTAACAGAAAATGGTGACATTTCAGTTTGAACCTGGGTGACTCGTCTTAAACAATTCACACACAGAGGGACACATTGGTTTCATTCCACCTATTACTGAGAGATAATTTTATGAATTAATTCACAACGGGATAACAAAAAGGGACTCTGATAAGTTGTATAAAAATCTTTACAACAACTTGTGAGAATTCCAGGCAGGCAGTCATTCAAGCCAAACATGTCACTGCTTCCCGTGAATGAAAAATGAACACGGGAGGGTAAATAAAGCAATATGACCAGAGGGACCAGGAATTCTGCGGATAAGTGTCAGCTGCGGAGAAAAAATGAAGCATTTACCTGTTTGTAATCCAATTTCATGATGGCTTTGTGTAGATATCGGACTCCTCCGTGAATGAGCTTGCTGCTCTGGCTGCTGGAGTCTGATGAGAAATCGTCTCCCCACACAAGGGCAGTTTGGAGATCTGACAATAGGAGCCAAGAAAACACATCAACATTTGGATACTTATTGTCCCAAATCTTTAGAATAGATCCAGATGCTATTCAAATATGCACAACTTTCTACTGTAATATTCATGACGGGAACAATATTGTGAGGCCATACATATTCCATTGCTTAAAAACAACTATCATTCCCAGCACTGTGACAGCATGAATCTCAAAAAGGAGCTGCAAGTTTTGGGAGAACAGTTAAGGAGACTAAACTTGAAAAAATACATCTAAAAATCTGTTTTCTTCTGAACCCTTTGTTACAAATAAATGTGAGGGAAATGATACAGCTTTCATATCATTTTTAACACTAAATTCGCTTTTGAATTTGCCCATTAGAAGCTTCTTTGCTGCCCCAGATGGTCTGCAAATCCCACTCTGAAAAGAAGAAAGGAAGAATAACTGAGGCTTAGAAGAAAGGGTTTGAAACCCCCCTTTTACCGCCATTAGACAACACAAGTAAATAAAGGGGCAAAACACATTTAAGAAGCCTTTAACCAGAGGCATAGATAATTGATTTGGTATGTAATGGTAACTGCAGAGGGATTCTATCTCTCAATGAGAGAAAACAAAACCGTTTTCATTAATTATTTTTGAGTGATTAGACTTGTTCAAGAGAAAAATCCACCCATTCTTCACATGCTGCTGCTCCAGACTTCATAGCAGACACAAGAAGCTCCTTACAGATGACGCCCCAGAGAGACAGATTGGAAGCAACTCCATCACAATGGCAAAGAGGTTATGCAACATCAGGATGCAGAATGCCCATTTGTGGTTACAAACAGGGGCCAAAAACAAGCTTGCCATGAAAAATCCTCTCCCAGAGCTGCTCCCAAAAACACGATGGATCTGATGCTGAAGTGAAAATCTGGGATTTATTATGCTTTATGCTCATGGAACTCCAATAAATTCCTAGAGCAAGAGATGGTATTTGAAAATCATAACTTGGTATGAAAACAAGTGAAGCACATGGACCATACATCATTCTGAAGCGGCTTTAGCTCAATGGCTGGCCTTTTTCTATGTCAAAGACACAAACAAAGTGTTGGTTGCATGCAAATCTACTGAGCCAAAGACAACTGGTTCCTTTGAAAATATGTATATCAGTAGTGAAGAAATATCAGAAAACAGCTCAGCCCTGTAGTTTTGGGCAAATGTTTATCAAATAGGAGGCATCAGTGATTTTTGTGTGTGAATTGTACTACTCTCAGCAGTGGATTTCAGCTTTTCTCAATTGCTTTTGCTCAACAGTTATTTTTTCCCATACAACTGATCAGAATTTCTCATTCATTCAAGCAAATTGCATTACTTTGGTATATGTGTGCAAAAGAGCAAGTACAATTCTGTACAAATCAGCAGAAGAATCACTTGTATATGGCTCACTGATCAAAACTGATCAGATGATTTGCAGTGAAATTTCAAACTTTTCATAGCTTGGAAAATTATTCAATAGTTTGAGCATCACATGCAAACAAATCCTTTATTTTTCTGTCTCATTTTTTCACATGGATATTATTTAGAGGCAGCTATAGTCATGATGCAACTTGTGACCATCATGGTGACAAAGCATCTATTCATTTTGACCAATCTGGCTCAATCAGTAACAAAACAACTGTTCTGGCAATAAATGTAAACAAAAACTATGTTTTGAAATGTAAATGCAGTGTTTTGGGTGTCTTACTATACCTTTTGCAAACACGCAATGGAGTTTTGATTAGGGGATAGATGTTCGGAAGCCAATAATTTGCGTTAAAGCTGGGGTTGGTAGTCAGATATAGATAAAATAATGGGCTGCTACTCACATGTTGGGCTCATGTGTTAAGTTAAATCTGAATTTAAGCAGCAGTAGCTGACTAATTTAGGCACATTTACTGTCAAAGAGTAAACCATTTTATTTAATTTGGGTTTAATTGCTGTACAGTTGCACTTATCACATGTTCCCTGTGAACAGAGGTTAGGTTTACTTACTATGTCAAATGTGAAATTGGCCAAATTTGCCCTGGTTGTGGGTTATTGTTATGATTGTCTCAGGGAGAGCATCATCCAAGTTTTAAGTAAGATGTATCTTTTTGGATGAATTTTGTTTGAAAGCAATTGTCATAAATAAATATGCAGTTTTAAGTATTAAGTATTTTTTTAATTTTGCACAAGAAATGAATATTATATAACAAATGTGATAAGAGTGTCACCATAATACTGTCCACTAGTTCCAATTCAGAAGATAATTGATCATCTCTGCAATTAGGTGTGCAGAAAAAAAAATATCGGTATCGGTAATCAGCTAAATGAGTTGTAAAATATTGGCACATATATCGGCAAAAATCCAATATCGTGCATCCCTACTTTTTGTTATACCGGTTAAAATGATCTTTATGTCCCGATGGCAATCAATACATAATGTGTTAAAAAAGAGTGAAAAAAAGCCGCTATCTACAGTCGGAGTAAATCTGAGAAAACACCAACCAATCCCTGCCTTTGGGAGCCAAAATATGAAACCAATCAAATCCCGTACATTTCATGTTTAGGTTTTTAACTTTCACTATGATATTGTTTTGGTGTTTTCTTACCGCTGAGTGAGACATTAGTTGACGTAGTGCAAAACACAAACGATGTGCTGAGGACCGGTTTTGAATCATGATCATGGTCATATGGTCGAGAATCAGCGGCGCTCGTGTATGTGAGCTGGGGCGTCGTTTTGGAGGAGCACCGAGGGGAGAGGGAGTAGCAGCACCAGCCTTCAGTTCTCTCAACATCCACAAGTATGTACTTGTTCCCCATCACTCTGGTTGAGTTAACCTAACAGTGCCTTCAGACAACTTAATATCCATGTTCTATATCAAAAATGATTTTTTACAAGTGGTAGTATTCGTCATCAACTGGAGCTACAGCTCAGGCTAGTGGTGGGTGGCAACTCAGTCATAATAAATAGCCCCCATTCACGCCTACAGCACTAAAATATGAACAACTTGTTTAACCAACTAGTAATTATAGAGTCAACCAGAGAGGTTGATGACTTTTAATCATGTAGCCGACTCAATGTGCACAACTTTAGTTTTGATGTACCATAAAACTGGTTTTACTATCTTCAAAAATCTTGCAAAAAAACACCCCAAAAGAGCAATTTAGTCTTTATTATTAAATATACAAGGTTGTTCATCACGTCCCAAAAACAAGTGGCAGACTCAACCTTCAAAAGCTGACTTCTCGGATGAGTATTAGTGAACTCTATCTTTTCTATAAACCAGAGGACAAAAGCATCTTCCTCACATAGAGTGAGTGCATGAGTCAGTGGCTCCTCATCCACTAATGAACCCTTCAGACTCCTAAGAAACCTTCAGAAGTCTGCTGTCTGAGCTTCTCGGGTTTTTACCTGTTCAGCCAGCTCTACATGTGACACACAGCATCTATACAAAACAAAAAAGCAGCCATCCATTTCATTGTCATGTGACTCCAGGGGACAGTGCACATTAATAAATGTGTTTCATTATTATGCATATGTCTTTATATTCCCCATGATGGATTTAGGAATAAAGAAGCCATGCATTTTGTGTGACAAAGCTGTCAGACACCATCAAGCAATAAAAAACAATACATCACATGCTTATTTATATTCCACTCTAAATAACATTTCAAAATAGTGTCTTTCCAGATTAATCACAAAATCTGCATGTGGCACGCACACGGGCTGCACTGACACACGGTAATAAGCAAACTTGACTAATTACATGACAGGTACTTAGTAAAGAAGATGATGGCACAGGATTATCTAAAATAAGCAAAACAGAACAAGACAAATGACAGTCGCTTTCAAGATCTCTGTGATTGTTAGGCATGCAGACATTACAGAGGATTCATACCATCTACCATCTGTTAGAAAGAGGAGGAATTGGTGAACAGGATGTACAGAAACTAAATTAAATTACTGCGTGGCTTTTCATTATTTTTTTATTCACGTTGTGTGATTACTAAAAATTAAAATTCAACTCCACAAACGTAACCTGAGGCTTTCTCTTTATATTAATAAGACTATGTTGCCAAAACAGACTGCTAATCAGTGAGGAACTTACCTGTTTCTTGTAGTGTTCTGCCAGGCTATAGGATGAAGAACTCAGAGATAGCAGGTCTTATTACTGCCTTGTGGAACACCATAGCTCCTCCTGCAATGCACAGACACAGCTCAGTTAGTGATCAACAGGGCAAAGAGAAAAAGATTAGCTAAGATTGGAGTGTAAGTGATCCTTATTCAAAATGAACAGAAAACAGTGAGTGTTGTGTGACAGCCTAGCTACCTCAACACTTCCTGGATCTTATTTTGTCTTCACTCTCCCAAAGAGTGAAAGGTTTTAAAAGAAGAAAAATGCAGAGGTGATACTTAACGGAGTAGAATAACTCAAAGATAAACTCTAGGTAGTTGTACTTGGTTACTTGAGTATTTAAAGCGTATTTTATGCTCCTTTGTATTGGTATTCTGTTCCATTTATTTTACATTATTACATGTATCCAAGAGCTTTAGGCCCTCTTATTTTTCAAAATGTAGAAATGACTGTAAAATGAAACACTGTAAAAGGTTAAACTTGTGGTTGCTAACAGTTTTTGAACAATAACCTTTAACAAAATAATGTAATGTTGAGGCTCCTTGTTATGTTTCAGAAATCCAAGCTGTATTATCATATGGATAATCCTGTCTACACGTGTTCCCATTTCAATAACTGTTTAATAACTGAGCAAAGACATAAAACTATCCAAAAAAATAAAGACAACAAAAAAGTAAAAAAAAATAAAAGCTGATTTGTCTATGTCTCTTTACCCCTACTCTCCTTTTCCATCATTAATGTCACAGCCCAACAGAACTATTATTGTGTGATTCATTGAGTGGGGCTAGATTCTCTGGTTCATTACCACCCAAGTAATCAAAAGCAGTTTAAACTAGCTTTTAGGGATGGGTACGATTACTCGAGTACTCGCCATTGACACCATTATTCGAGTAGCATTTTGTTACTCGCCCACCTGGCAACGTAACGTGAAATCATACAGCGTTACATGTGTGACCATGTGCTTTTTGTTTTCACCTAACTGAATATACTAGGTAGGAAAATAATTAACGCGATATAAACGTTTGACTTCTCTGGCCACGGCTTCAGCTTTAGAACACACCGAGACGGATTTCAGCAAAAACAACTGTTTTACGGCAACTACGGCAACTCTTTAGGAACACATTATTCCACCGAAAGCAAAAGCACAACTACAAATACAGAACCGTCTGCGACACCTGCGACATGTCAGTTAAAAAAAGTGATGTCTGGAAGTACTTTGAAGAATATGATGAAGTTAATGTGCAGTGCAAGATATGTGGCGTTAAACTTACATACCATAGAAATACTAGTTTGATGCTTAACCACATGCGCTTAAAGCAAAAGGACAAAACAGCGGAGACGGATAACAGGCAGTCTCCATTCACGTCTTTTGCTCGCCCTGTTAACACACATCGTTGTGATGAAACCAGAGCGGAGAAGATTAGCCTGCTAATCACCAAAATGATAACTGGAGATATGCTCCCATTAAGTTTTGTGGAAGGAGAAGGCTTCAAAGAGCTGATCGCGTTAGTAGAGCCGGAGTACAAGCTACCATCACAGAGAACAACAACTACGAGAGAGGAAAAGATGTATGAAAAAAAGGCAGCAGAACTTACTACAATTCTGGTCTGGTAGCTCCGTGTCCGACAGACTTTTATTTATTTATTTTTGTTTATGGTTAAAAAAATAAATAATTGCGAGTACTCAAGTAATCGTTCAATAGGAAATTCGAGTAATCGAGTACAAGGATTACAGTAAATTCCCATCCCTACTAGCTTTATCTTTAGCAGCTACACCAATAAGATGCTACTTGCACACTGAAACTTTTGTTTCAGTGATAACGTTTAGTCAAAATCAATATTAGTACTTCTCGAACTTTGAAAGTTAAAGTACATTTTGCCGTTGATAGTTTTGTAACTTAACTTGCAGAATATATTTATTTGTTATGGAACTTTTTCTGTATAAGTGCTTTCATTTCAGGAAATGATCTACCTTTGTCACCAGCTGAAACATGACTAATGTGACTATAAAATTCAAGTTGTTGAGAATAATGTTACCATCACAGTACTGCCCCTATTCCTGATCTGGAGCATAGACTGTATAAAATATGGACGTAGTATCCGTGACGTCACCCATCTGTTTCTGAAGCGCTGTTTTGAGGTGGGCTTTGAGCCTCCTAGCCAACAACTACAGTGTTCCTGCAGTCAGCTAGTCTCTCATTGGAAGACTGGTAATCTTAATATCTTTGAAATTACCGCATCAGAAAAAAATTCAAACTCCTCACAGTGTGAGCCGATCGAGAAATGAGCTATCCAGACTACACTGGTCTTTTGTACCAGGCTGTAAACATGTTTATTTCTGCTGCAAATATCGTCTTTTTCCCATTCATGTGTATGTGACTTCCAGTACTTCCGGAGCCAGCCTCAAGCGGATACTGGATGAACTGCAGTTTTTAGCACTTCCGCATTGGACTCATATTTTCAGACCAGAGGTTTCTGCTTGGTCTGGAGGCAGGTCTGCCTTCCTCAACCACAGTCCAAACTCTGCTCTACGAGGAGGAAAACATCCTGCCATCCAGCTGCTTAGAGGAGAAAGCCTCACAGCTTAGGCAAAGCTTTATCCAATTCCCTCATCACCCATTCTAGGACACTTTAGTGGAGCCGAAATATGGAGCCACAACAAATTCCAACACAAAGAGGAATCTGCCAGAGAGTGCCCACTATCAGCAGAGGATGTCCTAATATGTACACCGTACTGCAGGCTTGTTTCTGTGCAAGCTGCTAAAACTAATCACACCTTAAACAGCTTCAATAGGAGATAAAGTTTATGTAGCATCATAACAGCAAACAAGCACATTCCTTTTCGAAACATTACCCCAACCAAAGCTGAGAGTCCTTAAAGGGCTTCATTTATAACTATTAGAAAAAGATTCACTTTAAACTATTTATCCCTCCCAACCTTTTATAATTCTGATCTATTATTAATCAAAGAGATTGACAAAGAAACTAATGGTTTGTCTGATTTTCACTGGGGCACAATCCAGCCAGCAATTGATTGTGGCACCAGGGACACCTGCAGCTTCAGAATACATTTCCACTTTCAGGAGGAGTGAGGAAAAAAACAGCACCACGAGGAAATATTGCCCCACCACATGAATATGCAGGGGCTTGATACCAGCAGTGTCATTACTAATGTTGCTGCCAATTACAGAGCATGTCATGACACTGTGATTCATGAATATTCATGGCTGACTGATATAGACAGCAGCAGTATGCAGAGGCCTCTATTCCCATTTTACTGTCTCATTGTGAATGGTGAACAGGTACCTCCATCATGCCATGCAGGCGCCTTCCAGCTGCAAGACAAGCTGTTCCATAAGGCATTGCTAGTTAACAGTGTGTTATATAAAGGTGTATAAAAGTGATGAAGTGCTCCCCGGCTCTAAAGAGCAGGCATTAAAGCATATTAAGTAGACATTTAAGCTTGTAAAGAGGGAATCCAGAAATGGAAAGAAGACACCGAGCAAAGGGATGCCTTCAGGGTCGGGATGTTCAATTCTCAGAAAGTTTGATACCTGCTGGTGCTCGGGAATGAAATGAGGGTTTGTGTGAGGAGCAAGGAAATTTTGAAAACTACCTGAGATTCAAGTGGAGAACTGTGGTACAACTTCCTTTTGGTTTTTATCCCTTTTTGAGGTAATCTTTAATGGGAAATCAATGACAATGAAATTAAAAAGTACTTGGGAAAACAGATTTGCTCAATTTCTGGATTAAACTTTAGTCCAGTCATGTGCCTTAATTCTATTCTCAAAGAGGGCTGCTCCCTAAGAATAGCTTTTCATTTTCAACTATGGCTCTCATTGTTAATGTGTTAATCATTTCGACACACCATAGTTAAGCTGCTGCAGTGTCTTCCTGCTGCCACTGTGATGAAAAAAAACACCACTGGGCTGGTGAATGACACAATTAAAAAAAAACTTGCAGATAACTCAGTTAACAAGTCAAAAGTAATATGCACCTTGCGTCAAACTGAATCTGGCTCTCAGGGAGTAGGACATGATGTGTGAAGGACACAGTGTAAGTATATAATGTATCCAAGTTGACTGAGGAAGCGACAGAGACTCATGCTGTGATGATGTTTCCACAGTGACAACAAGAGTGGAAGAGTGGAGAGGACCATATTGACAAGCAGGAATAGTATGAAGCTGCTTTGTTAGATTCACGATTATTGCACCAGTTGCATGATTAAGACTATATCACTCCCTCACACTAGCACACGCTGTTTCTTAATATTTGCTGCTGGGATGTCAGGAAGAGTAGTAGGGCCAGAGAAGAGGGAAAAAATGAAAAGTGGAAGACCTTTTTTTTCATTATGCACTTTGAGAAGAAAGTGGAAATGTCAAGAAAAACGTCTAAGTTGAAGAATAAAGGCAATGGTTGCTGATAAGTGACGTCCCACTTCTGCATAAACATGTTTCCGGGTTGAAGCGCTCCTTCACTCACTAGTGCACCCTTACTCTCCTTGCTCTTTGTGACGGTTCACTTATAAATAAAATGAAAATCCAAGGCAAAACACACGGTAATTAGAAATGAAACATGTCACCTCCTCATCTGTGCAATCTGTCATCAAACTCCTTCCAGGTTTAAATGAGCACAAGACGCTAGCTCCACTGATACCATCTAGGCTCACACTGATCGTTCTCAACATAAAACAAAATTTGCCTTTGCTTAGTTTAACTTTGGCAGTACTGTCAACTGATCTCAAAATGTTGCATGTTTCTGTAAATTGAGAAGCCGACTGAAATAAAGCAACCCTTCCTCTGTTTGTTAACGACACATCCGATCAGTCATTTAAAATGATTAACTGATATGATTGACTTAAGTCATCTCTTTCCTTCTTTCCCATCACATGGATGTCAGAAAAAATACTAATGAACACCTTTTGAGACTAATTTGTTAAAAACAGGGATAAACAGTCCCAGCTTGCAGAATTTCTGGATTGGTATCTTTAATTTTCTTTCACAAATTCTTGGGGTTGAGATTAAATCTGATCCCGTATTGATTATCTTTGGGGTGTCAGAGGGGCTTAGGAATCTCCAAATCTCTAAACAATGTATTTTATCTTATGGGCTGCTTACTGCTAAGAAACTAATCCTCCTATTTTGGAAGAAGAAAGAAGCACCTACTCTCAAATTATGGTTTTAACATAGATGACGGACACACTTCATTTACAGAGAATTGGATTTATTCTTAAAAACAGACTGAAATCCTTTTTTGCAGAACTGAAATATTCAACTTTTTGTCCATTGTCAGGTAGCACTCCTTGGGAGGGTTGAGGATGGGGGGAGGATGGGATAGTTATTGTTCTACGGTTAACTTAACTCTCTGATTAGGACAGTTTTGCCTAAGGTAAGATAAGGTTTGAATAATCCGAGTCAGTGATAATGCAGTTTGTGAGATCAGGCCTTTGAATTACACTGTTATATGAAAATTGAATGTCGATGTGGATGCTTTGTGGAGATCTTGTTTTCCTCAATAAACATATTGAAACACAAAAACAGCATATTTTGCTGAAATGTTGACATCACTTGTATTTCAACTTTTTTTATAAAAATGAATAGATATCTAAAATTTCGACATTATTCTCAAAGTGCATGTATAAGTGCACTATAATATCTTCTCCCTATCAATTTTTTCTCTTATCCTCCAAATTCTGTGGTTGGTAGCACTTCCATTGCAACGGATTCTTATCAGTCTCCTTGTGGAAGAAATTAACATTGACACTTAATTTCAGTTGGTGGTCAAGTAAAAAACTGGCCTGTTTATTTTGTAAAATTAAAGTGAACATCTTCATTGAAGGTGACCTTTTACAACCAGATGAACTTGACTTCGGAAGTTGTTAAGATTTCTGCCCTCATTCCGCTCTCTTTTCTCCAAGCTCTGGAGTTCACACACCTATGGTCGTTCAAAGACCTTTTAAAACTAGCTCTGCTGCTGTTGCATGCATTGCAGGACACAATATAATATTTAAATATCCTAATATTTAATTTATTTTACAATTCTTACAGAAACTAACGTTTTTGCCACAGTGTCAACAGGCAGAGGTGATATTTGCTGGATTTGATATGGCATGGATGTGATCAATGTGATCAATGTGTCCCTGGTGTTGCTTTTGCTGTCGAAAAAAAATCACTATTGTTATGGAGCCCCAACTGGGATCAAGTATTTAACACAGCCTGGTAATAATACTAATTAAACTTAAGTATCTCGTTATGTATATTATTACTAGAAATGAGCACGTCCTTGACCAGAAACATAAACTAATCATAACTATGAGATTATATTACACGTTTGATCTGGAATACAACTGTTAAACTTTAGTTTGTTAATGGTAGGTGCTACATCTGAACAAATAGCAACCAATTGGCAGGTATGTGCCCTGTGTCAGAGAGTTTCTCTGGTTCAAAAATCATGTCATGGCTGCATCTCTCTAAATACATAAACAGAGAAAGAGGAAAGTGTTTATTTCATATATGTGAGTGAAATAATGTCAATGTGAGTGTTGTTGGAAGTGGCCAAAAACACGAGGACCCCACCAAACTGAAGGTGTATTGTAACCAACAATTCTGTAGTTGGTAAGAGGATTAAAAAGGCAAATATAAAAACCAGAAAAAATGTATATGTTGTGAATCAAGAGTCGATCACTGCTCTCCTTCAGGATCCACCATTCAGACAGCCAACAGCCTCGGTCTTACTGTACCATGAGCGTCATGTGACCTTTCCATGATCACAGTCTTAACCAAAAAAGAACATTTCCTACAGATTTCTGGATTTTACATGCAGAGAAATTAAGAACTAGGATGGGTCTGTGAGCCAATGAAAAGATGCATCTCTCGCTGTCTCTCACACACACACTCACACACACACACACACACACACGCACACACACGCACACACACACACGCACACACACTTTCTGCCCAAGGTTGCACGCCCACACACTAAAAATTGGTAATGTCAGTTGACATTTCCTCAAACAAAGTTAAAAATACAATCTCAGGAAATAACTTCTGTGTGATTAAAACCAACTCCTCACTTTCAAATGACTGTCAATTAATTGTGCATATAAATGGGAAGTTAATTATTCTTCAGTAAAACGGCCAATTAAGCTGCTAATTGTGTTTTCATTCCAAATTCTAAATGGTAAGTGGATAACAGAAACGCGGTGTGACCATGCAGCATGTCATGCATGTTTTCAGGCAAACTGGATCTGGAAGTGTGTACTGTAAGTAAACATGTGTGCATGCAGGTCAGGTGATCTCAGAGAGATCATTAGAGGTTTTCTTGCAAAAAGCTAGAAAATCAAAGCCTACTGTAAAAGACACAAATGAAATAGACTCTAATTAGCAGCTAAGGTAAGAAGACCAAGACTCTCAACTTCTAGGAAAAAAAATAACTTACTACATTATTTGGCCTCTGAGTTTTTCCAGTGCATTGTGGGGAATTTGCAAATTACAAATGCATCACCTGAAAGCAAGTGGGCGTGACCACACAGCCCTAATGGGGTTGGGTTAATTAAAAGGTTAATTGTAAGAAACAGAAGCTGCTTGATGTATGGCTGGTGAACAATAGTGTCCTCTAGAGGTGAGTGTAACCATGGTATACAGTTTTCTTTTTTCCCTTGCACACTCTGTCCTTGTGTGCACTGAGTACAGGCCATGCAGTGAAAAAGCTGCTCTGTCTCTTATGATAACACCATGCTGCTGCACACAGACATGCATCTCTTTACACATCTTGTTGCACTATATATGTGCACTGTCCCCACTCACTTTTGGCTTGCTGCCCATGCAGCCCAATATGCATCAAGAAAAAAAAATCAGGCCAACTTTGATTGGCCACAAGGTGCTGGTGTAAGATTACACTGAGATCAGTTATTCCATCGCTGCAGAACAATGAGGCCCACAGATTATTTTGGCCACTGCGTCAATTTGAGCATTTTTCTGCGTCACTCTCCATTCTTGCTCGCTCCTATCACATTTCCCTCTCTGGGGACTAAATTGGTTCCCTTATGACAACTGGCTTCAGGCCCACTAATTACCCCCCCACCCCCACCCCACACACACACACACATACACACTATAGTAGCACTATGAATAGGCAGCCTGGCCTGTAAAACCCCACCCCGTGCATGTGAGGTCTAAATTTGGAACACAATTGAAATACAGAGTTGTCGTAGAAGATAACAAAGAATAATATTGACCCCTGCTTCATTAGGCTTGTTTCATGCAAGCTTAGTGTGTTTGGCACAGAAACCTCATTGTGACATAACTGTGTGTAGATGTGCCAATATACACTCACCTCAATTTTACACTAAATAAAGAATATGATGTAATAAACAGACTCAGTTGTAGTCAGTGGATATGCTTGTGATCTGTGTTTTGTAAAGATGCACATATGAAAATGATCTTATTTTGATCTGCTGGAACCTGGAAGTTTACTTTTGGTTGTATTAAATGTTAAATGGTTCTAATCATACATTTTGTTGATGTGGTGTGAAAATTAAAGGTGATGACGCCAGAAAATGTGGTAAAATATAGGTTATTTTACTTACAAAAGTTAATAAAATCTGCATAATCAACCAGTTAATAATGGCCCTCCTCATTTACTTTGCACATCTGTGATAAATAGACTGACGTCCTCGCAGATGGGTTAATATCAGCCGAAAGCACGCCTGACTTAAGCCCCCTGCAAACACAAAAGGTGCATGAAGTGAACACAGAAGGGGTTACCCTCCACTACATCTCTGCTAATGTCCATGTGGGAAGCAACATAGAACACATACCACAAGACAAACATGCTCACCAGAAAAATTGGGGCTTGGGAGAGCTCCCCAGCGGATTGGTCCGTGACGGTGTCTACGCCGATGACGTCGCGCTGTGAAACACGTGGGCCACGGTATCCAGAGCTCACATAAACAAAGCCACATTGGCCAGACTGGGTTAGTCGAAGCTTGTGTCGCTGTCAGTGCGCGGAGTCACACGGTTTGCCTGCTCAGCTGCCTGCCTGTCTGGCATTGTTGGGGACCGACGCTCATGATTTGGAGCTTTTACAGAAATTGATGAATCCCCCCTGCATGCTTATCGCATGGATTGAAAGTCACGATCCTGATGTGAAAGAGGTAAGGTTCACGCTTTTCTGTCTTCGCAAAATAATCTGTGCCTGCGCTTTGCTTTCTTCCCCGAGACATTTAAATCATTTTCCTTTCGTTTTTTTCGCTCCACTTTTAAGCTTGTTTAAATTAAGAGTGAATCAGACTCCTCAGATGTTTTGCTGTTCTCTGAGATTTAACGAGATTGTATTGCTTTCATGATTTCTGGACAAGTTGTCACTAAAGTCAAGTGCGCAAAGTTGATCGGCTCATCGCCTCAACACTTTATAATGGAAGGGAAGCTGATTGGTATATAACTTATATCCATTCCATGTCTGAGAATATCCTCCAAATGGCTGTGCGTAATTTGAAAATAGTTTGCGGTTTGTGCGCAAATTTGTCTGTAACATCTGACTCTACCTGGGACCTTGTGGTTAGTTATAAAGAACTATTTTGTTTCATAACTTAGTAAATTTCAAAGTAATGTGTTTTTATCAGGGGAAGATCCAGAACAGAGCCGCTTTCTTGAATCCTGACACCCGTACAACTCCTGACATTACCCATTTCAAGTGTCACCGAAAAACTGTCAGAAGACTTGAGGTATGACCGAACATTATTTACAATTTTGACACAAATGTTTTTTAGCCTACTGTGTGGTAATTTCTGTTTAAAAAGTTTATCAAAGCTAAGACGTGTTTATTTCTAAATTAGAGAAGAAGCATGCTGAGAAGAGTAATTTGGGAAACTTTTTGGAACATTTATTGTAGTAATTCTGATGTTTTTCTCGACTTGATTTCAGCCATGCCCTGCGTCCAGGCTCAGTATGGATCATCACCTCAAGGAGCGAGTCCTGCCTCCCAGAGCTACAGCTACCACACCGCAGGAGAATACAACTGCGACTTCTTAACACCCGAGTTTGTGAAGTTTAGCATGGACTTGACCAACACTGAGATCACAGCTACTACTTCCCTGCCGAGTTTCAGTACATTCATGGACAACTATAACACCGGTTACGACGTCAAACCGCCCTGTCTGTATCAGATGCCGCACTCTGGAGAGCAGTCCTCAATCAAGGTGGAGGACGTCCAGATGCACAGCTATCATCAGCAGAGCCACCTGCCGCCTCAGTCAGAAGAGATGATGGCTCACTCTGGGCCTATGTATTTCAAACCTTCCTCTCCTCACGCGCCCAGCACGCCAAACTTCCAGGTCCAGCCTAATCACATGTGGGAGGACCCGGGCTCCCTCCACAGTTTCCACCAGAACTATGTCGCGGCCACTTCTCACATGATAGACCAGCGCAAGAACCCCGTGTCGAGGCTTTCGCTCTTCTCCTTCAAGCAGTCCCCGCCCGGCACTCCTGTTTCAAGCTGTCAGATGCGCTTCGACGGGCCGCTGCATGTGTCCATGGGCCACGACAACCCCGGCGTGCACCGCGGCCTGGACGGCCAAAGCTTTGCGGTGCCGAGCGCCATCCGGAAACAGGCGGGTCTGGCCTTCCCGCACTCCCTGCAGCTTGGCCACGCGCACCAGCTGGTTGACAGCCAAGTACCATCGCCCCCATCCCGAGGATCTCCGTCAAACGAGGGTCTGTGTGCGGTGTGTGGGGACAACGCAGCCTGCCAGCACTATGGAGTGAGGACCTGCGAGGGCTGCAAAGGATTTTTCAAGGTGGGATGATTTGACAGCTACCATACATAGGTGTTACTGTTATTACATTTAACACACGCTGTTTTTTTTTACTTTTTCACTGCGCGTGTGAGTTCTAAATTCTCCTCATTTCTTGAAACTTGTTTAATTCAATTACATTTAAAAGCGGGCTGCACTAAACATTTTCATGCAACACCTTAAAGTTCGTGCGTAAAATAACTTTACACGACCATCATATCTATCCACACGTATTTCATCTCAAAGGAATAATAATAATATAAATAAGCATGAGTCTTTGCAGACTGTCTGTCCCGTCTTGTTGTTTCATAGTGCCCAAACAGTGCATGGGACAGATATGTCGTTTTCATTTTTGTATTTTCATTTGAAGTTGGTGTTACTTGTGCAGCAGTCTCCGTGCACTACATTTTAAAAGTCTTGGAAATATAGGCCTTTAGACTGACATGATATTTGTCTCTCTTTTCCAGCGCACCGTTCAGAAGAATGCAAAATATGTGTGTTTAGCGAATAAAAACTGTCCTGTTGACAAGCGCCGAAGAAACCGGTGCCAGTTTTGCCGTTTCCAAAAGTGTATGGTCGTCGGAATGGTGAGAGAAGGTACGTCCAGGCCATGTGTGAAATCTTTTCTGTAGAGTATTTCATATTTCACTTTCAACACACTTGGAAACGTGTGTGTAAAAAGTGTTGGGCTGTTATTTAACCCAAATTTAAAGCAATTACGCACAACAACAGGAGTATGTTTTCAGAAATAATAAGTCACCGCTATATTATTTTGCTGATGCAGTTGTCCGGACTGATAATCTGAAAGGTCGGAGAGGACGCCTCCCATCCAAACCCAAAAGCCCCCAGGAGCCCTCCCCTCCGTCGCCACCGGTGAGCCTCATAAGCGCACTTGTTCGGGCCCATGTGGACTCCAACCCTTCCATGTCTGCTTTGGACTACTCCAGAGTAAGTAAAGTACCACAATCCAAGAAATAAAACACACACACATAACACTTAAAAAGAAAAGTAGTGAGGAGCCGAGAGGGGGAATGGAAGCAGAAATAAGATTTAGGGCCTTTTTAATTTAAACTTCTTTTGGGAAACAATTTACTGCCTTCAAGTTTTCTCGCTGAATTCTTAACTTTCTCAGGCTTTTAATGTGGCATATTTTTTCCTAAGTAAATTACGCTGAAATAGAGAGCTTAATAAAAAGAAGACATGGATTTAATAGTAGAAAAGCACTATCTCCCTCTTGGAAATGGCCATTTGCAATTTCACGGATTATATATTTTAAAGGACCTCATTAAGGCGCTGTTTAAATTAAATTCCAGTTCCAGGCTAACCCTGACTACCAAATGGCTGGAGACAACACTCAGCACATCCAGCAGTTCTATGATCTCCTGACGGGCTCCATGGAGATCATCCGGGGTTGGGCGGAGAAGATCCCCGGCTTCCCTGATCTACCGAAGCAGGATCAGGATCTCCTCTTTGAATCTGCTTTCCTGGAACTTTTCGTTCTGCGGCTGGCGTACAGGTGAGCTGCGTAATTATTAAACCAAACAAAGCGGGCTTTGGATAGTCATCAACTCCTCCTTCAAGCTTCATTGCTTTGGGTTTTATTAGCTGCCTAATAATAAGAAGGCTCTTAAATCCCTGTTTATTGCCGTGCGTAATTAATGGCGTTTTCTTGTTAATTGCAGGTCCAACCCGGTGGAAGGCAAACTTATTTTTTGTAATGGAGTGGTGTTACACAGGCTACAGTGCGTCCGTGGATTTGGGGAGTGGGTGGACGCCATCGTGGAGTTTTCTTCCAACTTGCAGAGCATGAACATAGACATCTCAGCTTTCTCCTGCATCGCAGCTCTGGCCATGGTAACAGGTGCGTAAAAAGAGGATTTTGCTCCCAAAATTCTTTCTGCGTATAAACATGTGCAAAACATGTGCAAAACAGAAAATGTAATGTACTGGAAATAATTTAAGTGTCATTTCCTTTCTGTTTCAGAGCGACACGGGCTCAAGGAACCCAAGCGAGTCGAGGACCTCCAAAACAAGATAGTCAACTGCCTCAAAGATCAAGTGACATTCAATGGCGGTGGATTGAATCGTCCCAACTACTTGTCAAAACTCTTGGGAAAGCTCCCTGAACTGCGCACGCTATGTACCCAAGGTCTGCAGCGTATCTTTTACCTTAAACTAGAAGATCTAGTCCCTCCGCCAGCAATAATTGACAAACTTTTCCTCGACACCCTACCTTTCTGAGTCCGACTCGCTGGAGAGACCTCAAAGAACTTCCAAAAGACTGTTTGAGTCAGACTTTTTGACGTTATTATTTCCGAATATTTGCAAGATACAGTACAACATATGAGTAAGAATTCATGAAAAGAATATCAAGAAGAAGAGGCAGAAAGTTTAAGATGTGTAGGCCTTTTTAATTACTTGAAATTGTTTCCTTGAGTGCCAAACAAGAGAATAATCCCGGGGAATTTGTCGCTAAATTGTCACCAAACTTAATCCGGTTCTGCAATCACTTCCAGTTTATTTAACATCGGTTCCACCGATTCAGCATCCTCAGCTGTAAGATATTCCATTTATATATACCAACACACGCACACACACAAACACACACACACACACACTGTATATTATGATAGATTATGTGATGCCTCCAACGCATCGGTTTATAATACGTGTACAAAGTTTGTTACAATGAAAAGATTTAATTCTCTTTTCTTTTCTGACTCGTGCCTATGTGTTTCTGACAGGATCCCCAAAAAGTATCCAGAAAAGACAACGCATGTTCTAGATTTTTCTTTTCCTTTCAGTTTCATTTTGTTTTATAGGCACTTGCTGAGGTGATGTCTATATATAATATATACCGGACACTATGTAGTCTGCTAGATTTGATACAGATTCGTAGTTATGGCACTCCTTTTATGTATGACGCATATGTGGAAAAATATCTCATGTGTATAGAAAATGAGGGACCCATGGTGTTTGTAAAACTGTCAGACATTCCTTGTTTGTATGTGCTGTAAGTATTGTTGCTGTTGAATATAAACGTTTCTATATATTTATTATTTCTATTGCCAAGAGCTACACTAAGCATGGTGCAATTTAAAACGATTTCAAACCCATTCGAGTTCATGCTGAGCACGTTGTCTATGTTTTATGTCTTAGAAACGTCTAGCTAGTTTTGATTTAACACGTTTTGGAAATTGGATAAAGTCCATCTTATATGGAGAGGTTCATGAGTGTGTGATGTAGGCCCACATCTTTGACATCATGATGTACTCAACCACTTCTGTAACGCATTTGGTGCCCGATTCAAAAACTTTAGAGAGAAAGAAATATTTAATGTTTACAAATAAAACCTTTAAATCAATTTCATTTGCTAAATAGTTTCTCTGAAATTAATTTATTCTGTAAATTCAGACCTGTTTGGGCGGAATGAGCAACTCTCGCAAGAGAGAGAAAATATCCTTTTCGAGTTTATTGTGACCAGCGCGCGCAGGCCTGTTTGCGCAAAATGATGATATCTAATTCCACGAGACACTCTCACTCCTTGAAATTCTACTTTGATAATAAAGTTATTGTTTTTAAATAGTTACTAAATGACAGCCAGGCCTCGTCATGTTTTAGCTCAAATTCTGTCTTTTAATTCGACAGTTTTTATCTGTTATTTAAAATCTGAGACTGAGCGAATATCACACTTAATAAATAACACTTTATATTGGTCTAATTTTGATAATACCCCAAAGTTAACTCTTATTTGCGAAACAGGTTTCATTAAATTTAAATAATAAAAAAAGCTGTCGTTAACAAATCACAAGCTGGAAAGAACTTTGCTTTGTTATATCTATTTGAATTCGACAAAGGGAAAAGGCTACAGTGGATAAAATACATTAAAAACACACCTTTTATCGGATTTGAAACGAAGGAAGAATTTGGAGCGAACAGTTAAGGAAAAAAAAGTCACATTTTTATATTTCATTTCAGGCGCTTTGGTGGTGTGTAAATTGATGCATATCAAAGTTTGGGGTTGTATTTCTTTGTCAAAGGCTTGGAATTAAGAGTTCCAGAGTCGTGCCTTTTAATTCAAGCTTAACGAGACACTTTTAAAAAGCTTAATTTTCCTTCCTTTAAGCGCAACATTTTTAACCTGTGATACCCAAACGAGAACCAGAATCTTTATTTAGACATTCTCGCGAAAAAAAGTCCAACCACATTGCAACTGGAACTTACAGATAAGAACAGAACGTCTCCAATGTGTGCAGCAGAAAAAGGAAACATTTACTTTAACATATGCACAGCTCGGTCATGTGCGTCAAAGGGAGCGCTGCACTTTTCCGAGTCATTTCATTCAGGTTCAGTAAATTAGGACGATGCAAAACAGGTATATGATACTCTATAACATGTAATGGTTTAATTGTAATCTATTAATGACGTCACGCACCCGCGGACCCCAGAGACAGTCCAGGTCCGCGCCTTTGATTTCACCCAGGTAAAAGGAAAAGTCCGCTTGCACATCCTTTACCTCTGTGTACTCGCCGCTCTCATTCAAGTATCTTCTCCTTCTGCATGCTATAGTTTTTAATTGCAGGAATGGAAGTGATTCAGACTCTTACATACAGCGGCAGTGACTGGCCTGTGCGCTGTCACAAAGCCTCTCCGTTAGTCTGTCACAGCAGAGAAGTGACGCCAGGCTCTGAGGCATGTCTGCGACTTCTCCTCCTTGATCCCACATTTATCACATGATCGAGATGAAGGGAACAGCTTATTTTGAGAGATATTAGTAGCAGGCAATAAATTGTCTAAATAATTAGATCGTCAGTGTAAAGTGCTAATTCCAAGGCAAATTGGGATTACATTCAGAACCAGTTTGCTGACATTTAGCAGATCTGCTGAAAGGGTGCATTACAATGTCACAAGTTCTCTCTATTGACTCAAAGTACAGTTAGGCTTTACACGTGTCTGTCTCAGCACAATAAAACATGACACAAGCAGCTAATACTTCTGTCAGTGTTTGTGCATGATTATATATGCTGGAGGACTCAGAGTCTAGATTCATTAACAGCATATGACTTAATTTCCTCCCCACACTTGGCATCAGCGGAGACGGAAAGATGTGGTTGTGTCAGCACAGGCGAGGCAAAAAGGAAGGAAAGACATCAGTTTCTGTAGTAGCTCGGCCGTGTTTCTGGTTTCTGCACAGAGAGCAAACCAAAGTCATGCCGTCATATGTGGCTGTCTTTAGAGAAAGGACACTTCGGCAGCTGAATGCTTGGGCACAGACTCAGAAAGGCTGCAAATTGATAGTACCTGATGCTACCTTACACTATAGTTGCATTATTGTGATAATCATGGATCACGCTTGCATGCACAGCTGCACAGTGCCTCACTTTTGTCAAATTCTGTGCTGCAGTTTGACAGATTTAGATGTGCAGAACTTTCAGCATTTGCATAAATCTGCTATAGGTATGGGTTGAGACTCGGTTCAGTTGAGCTGACTGTAAAAATAAACCTTTACATCTGGAGTAGATTCCAATCAACAAGCCTGAACAGAAGTCCACTTTTCCTTTTTTGACAAAAAATACAGAAATCTGACTTTTTTTCTTTCTTTGCCTAAACATTTGCTTTTAGTCACCTTTAGCTGTGACTGTGGTTTCATCTGTCGGTCCAATGTGTGAATAATTATGTATCTCTATACATAGCCAGACTCTTGCCTCATCTAATTCTTGTGGTGAGAGCACTTGACCTTTCACCTTTGTACTGCATGGGAACTTGGCAGACACATCTGAAAAGGACAACTCGTTGATACTCAAAGTGAAACTGGAACTGTGTTTAGATGAAGTTAGTCCATTTCAACCACAGCAGCAAATAGAAAGCTAATGAGGAAAAATCACAAACACACACAAATAAGTTTTAGATGCAGCCTGCTTGTGATCTTTTAACTCTTTACGCAGTTTTAAGACATGTTATTTTCCTCAACCGGGATGAAATAAGAGATGGTTACAGTTAAATTTCATCGCTCTACAATTTTTTCCTGGGTTGCATAGAAAGTTACTAAAGCAACAGAGTCAGAATCTACCTGTGAAGCCTGTAAGCAGGTTTTAAAATGGATCCACCTGTTTTGCTTTTGGTCTTCAGTGACTTAAAAACAACTCATCTGACTTTTTCAGAGCTCCAGTCTTTCCATTGCTATATCCAAAAGAGGTAATAATCCACCTGTGTGCTCTGTTATGCATCACTTTTCAATAAATTCCGCTACTTTTATTTTGTTTGCTCCACTCGCTTCCCCTCCTCTCATGCTACCTTTTCCTCCTCTGTGCAAGCCCGCAGTAAAACATGTTGATTACACAACTTATGAATCTCACGAGCCCCGCCGACTCTACCTCTAAACAAAATGAATGAATAATGAGCGGAATGATGGCCCTTTGGATACGACTGCCCATAGTTATATTACTGTGACTATTTGATTTACCATATTGAAATGCTGATGATTGTCCAATAAATAATGCAAAAAGCTGATTTCCGAGTGGCGAGGCAGGGAAAGAAATCCACCTTGCATATAAATGGAAGCGAGCTGTGTGTCTCCCCTCTTCTCAGCCTGTGGCCCACAGTGGCTTTATCATTCATAGGACTAAACAGACAATCAATTCAGCAGCCATGTATGAAGGATGAAGGGATGCGACAAGCTGTGAATGATGAGGAGCCAAAAATCAAAGGCCTCACTCCTTCTTAGCTCTAATGGCCATTACCAGGCCAGACAGCAGCAGTAAAATGAGGTTAATCATTCGCACGGATCCTCTCAAAGAAGATTGACTGGACTTGATGCCTAGTCAGATCACTCATAAATATTTACTTCATATTAAACAGCTGTGTATGCTCTGTTATCGTGCATTGATTTCTGACGGATGCTATCAAATTATTGTTTCAAGTGTGTTCAGTAAAACTATTAAGGCAGTGCTTGTACCAAGACTCAATTATGCTAACCACAAGAAATTAATAATGCAAAGAAATTGACAGGATGTTAAAGAAATTGACAGGATGTTATGTTAAAGGGGAGTTTCTTTGGGGAAATATAGATTTTGGGGGGGGGAAGCGCATGAATTTAGCAGAATCATCATAAAATCATCAGAAACCACAAGAGTTTGAATGCTACATTGAGACCTGGAGGACAGTACCCTCACTCTGCCCCATTTAAACAGTTTAAGTTTATGTGCACGCAGCGTGTATCAGTATTGAACACACAGGCTCAGTCCTTTGACCTTATTGACAAAATGAAATCGGAAATTTCCTTAATAGAAAGAGTTAATGTTTCCTCGGGCGGACATGTTTCCAATTCAATTAGTTTTAATGAAGCCGGTGCTCAGTGGTCACTGGAGTAGAAAAAACAGGCATAAATGCCTGATGGTAATAGAGGACATATTAAGGAGGAAGGGATCGGACACACAGTGCGTGTTTCTAAGTGGCGAAAAAATGCCTCTATCAGGCTGGTAGGAGCCAGTGGCTTTGTGAAGCAGTGAGTTGTATGAGGCTCAAATGATGCATTAGGTCTCTGGGGCGAGGCTGGAGGAGACCGAGGGGCAAGCTGTAAAAACACACGGGAGAATCTGAGTCTGCTTCTGATGACACGTATGGGGTGTCATGGAGAAGATATGAAATAATTCCCCTTTTTAAGATCACATCATGGCATTCCCTTTTTCATTCTAAAAATGTTGTCTTTTAAATTCAATTCTAAAAATTCTCCTTATTACCTGCTTTCTGTATCCTCCTGGACTTACTCTTTCCTCTGTGGCAATGTGGCTGAATGCAGAGCTGCAAACTAACCCCCACCACCCCTCCTTCTTTCCCATCTGATGTCAGTGTGTAAAATGTCAACATGGTCAGATGCACTGGCTCGATTCCTGCAAGAATATGCCCTCGTCCTGTGTTATGGTTTTGTGCTGCTGCTCCATGTGAAGTGAAACATATTAAACACACCCATGCACATGTAATATGCTCATGTCTTTGGGTCAAATTGTGTATGTGTGTGTGAGAGTGTGTGCGTGTGTGTGTGTGTGTGTGTGTGTGTGAGAGAGTGTGTGTGTCTAGTCCTCTATAATCTGCTTAGTGCTAGAGTTTCTCTTCAGTTTTTTTGCGGCCCTGTTTGTTTGCATTTATTCTTGCTGAATTAAGGTAACCCAGATTAAAAAGCAGTATGTGGGTGCCATGTTTGT
The DNA here is from genome assembly GCF_009762535.1 of Notolabrus celidotus. Lineage (NCBI taxonomy): Eukaryota > Metazoa > Chordata > Actinopteri > Labriformes > Labridae > Notolabrus > Notolabrus celidotus. The sequence goes on from NC_048281.1 coordinate 17,690,298, forward strand.
GTAAATGCAGGCTATGATAACTCACCATGTTCTCTCTCACCTGATCGTCTGGCCGTCTCTACTCTCTGTTCTCTCATAAAGGCATGTAATGTGAAATGCCCACTTATTCACCTAAAAAAGGCAAGAAAATGGACATGTCAGAATGAACAACAAAAGGGTTTTGGACAAATGTGGAGCTATATAAAATAGATGTTGCAAAGGATTTTTGGAGGTTAAACTAGAATATTAGTTTTCAAAATCTCCAAACCAGAGACCACAGTCTTACCCGAAGTTGGATTTTCTTTTTTGCAGTAACAAAGTCCTCCCTTATGTACATGTTCCTTCTACGCTGAATCTGAGATGCAATCAAACCAAGCTAGATAATAATAACAGCCATTGAGCTTGCATTAATGCATTTTTTTCTTAACTTCTACTACAGCATTTTATCCACTACCTCGTAATTTTCCGCTCTGACTAATAGAAAGTAAACAAGCCGGAAATTCACTCACACTCGTCTGCATCTACAGGGCATCTCAGGCCCTGTGCATGAATTTCTATGTGCATGAATACACACACACTTGCACCCACAGTGACAACACAAATAGATGCATCTAGTGAGGGTTTAACAAATCTCTCTTAGCATCCCGAAGTACACATCTACAGTGTGAAGGTGCCAGAAGATAGTGGAGTGGAGGATTCTTCAGGGGTCAAGAGGGAAACATGTGTGTGTGTGTGTGTGTGTGTGTGTGTGTGTGTGTGTGTGTGTGTGTGTGTGTGTGTGTGTGTGTGTGTGTGTGTGTGTGTGTGTGTGTTGGACAAAAGGGGAGAGGAGAGGGGTTGGTGTGTGTGTGTGTATGTGTGTGTGTGTCACAACAGACAGAAGGGATTCAGCTCGGGCTCCCACACAGCTTTGTCATATCACTGGTAGATTAGAAACACACACATGTCAAGCTAGGCAGAGCCTGCTGCAATAATGCACCTGCCAGCTCTCCAGATCCACTCAACCCCCTGTCCAAGCCCTTGTCCCGACATGCTAACACAATAACACACACAATAAAATACACACACACACGCAGCACATTTTTCTAAAATACACGCACACGCACACGCACACGCACACGCACACGCACACACACACACAGCACATTTTTAAATATTGATCCCCTTCATTGAAGCATAGAAATTGTGTAATTTGAGATCAGAAAACAAATAGAAGAGAAGAGAAGAAAAGGGACTAAAGATAGACAAAGCATAGAAAATGAGACAAAAAGAAAAACAAAAGAATAGAAAGATTAGAAGGGAATAGATTTCAAAAGAAAATAATTGAATTTTGTCTAAAAGTTAATAGAAGAAAAGAAGAAAACAGATAAGAAAAAAAAGAATAACATGAAAGATAAAAAAGGAAAAATTAAATTAAATTAAAAAGAAGACAGACAAATATAGAATTGATAAGAATGGAATAAGAAAAGAAAGGAGTAATAATAAATGGAAAAGATAAGAGTAGAGAAGAATAAAAAAGAAAAGATCAGAACAGGATGGAAGGTTTTAGAAAAGAACAGAATAGAAAATAACAGAATAGAACAGAGAAGTTTAGAAAATAATAGTAAAGTATGTAATAGAATAGAATACTAGAGAACAGAATATAACAGGAGAGTATAGAATATAATGGAAGAGAATATAATATAATTGAATAGAAAGATATAGAATAAACTAGAAGAGAAGAGAAGAGAAGAGACTAGAATAGAATGGAATGGAAGAGAGTGGAACATACTTTATCCCCACTTGTACAGGTGCTGGGCAGCACAGGAACATTAAGGTATATTTGCATTGCTCCAAGAGTCAGCTGTTTAAAACTCAAAAATCTCAATGAGGAATGAAGATGGGGTCTTAGACCGTGAGCATTCAAGCAGAAAAAAACACCAAATATCAAAGAGACAAAAATGGCAGAATTGGTGGAAAGTGGATCTTTTACATGAGAAACCTGAAAGAAGAAGGCTGTTGTCTTTCTTCATGACAGAATTCCTTGAGAAGAGAGAGAGAGAGGGGGAGAGGCTCAAACAGATTCATCTCCACCAGGATCTGAGGTCATCCAACCTAGTCATCCTAGAAGCACATGAAAAATATGGAGTGAAGACTGAAGATATTCTTCCCCCCTAAAAAGGGAGAGTGCAGGGAAGACTCTGACTGAAGAGAATCACTGACCTTCAAACAAGCTCTCTATCCATATAGAGTAGGGGAAGACATGCACAATCCATCAAAAATGCACATGAACTTTCCCTCTTCAAATAGTTCCCGCTTGAATAGCAGTCAATGGATCAACTATGAATATTGCATGTAGTGAATTGCAAGGGATCAGATTGAATTCAGGGTGGAAAAAACAACCAGAAAACAAATCTGTGATTTTGAAATACCCAGATTTCAAAATTACATCTTGAATAAAAAAAATGCAACTGCAAACAATGAAGAGTGAACAGCGGGGTTTAAAGCACATTTATTATGTACAAATAAATTACAAAAATGTGAGAATGTAAACATCGACCTAAAAAAATATCAGCCAAAGCGTGAAAAGAATTCAGTATCCTCACTATGGTCATGACATTGCCTTTTGCCACAGTCCCTCTTCAGGAATGGAAAGAGCAGTGTTAATTTTCAGCCATTCTTTGATTGGATGAACCTGCCTCCCTCGTGCACAACGCGGCTACCACAGGTCAGTGCCTGGTGCAGTGTAGCATGAAACAAACAAATAGAAAAAAGCCACCTTGTGGCACTTGACTCTCACCAGAATGTGACCGACGGCAAGCCTGCCAGCGTCCTTTAATAATGACTTGTGCCTCCTAACCAAAGAGTAGAGGTGGAAGGGTGGAGGAGGGAGCTGGCAAAGGAGGGGAAAGATGGATTTGAAGCTGTAGATAGGGGAGGAGGTAGAGGAAGTGGTTAGGGCAGAAGGTAGCATGTTACTGCTCTCAAGTTGGTGCAAACAAAGCTGCAGTTATAATTTTTTTTAATTTTGAATAGGAAAAAAGGAAGACCATATGTGAGGAAGATAAAAATAAATGAACTGTTATAGAGAAAATGTTAAATGTGATTCAAAATAGAAAAAGCTCAAACACCAAACAGGTTTATATGGGTAAAGTGTTCAATTTCTCTATGTACAAATAGTTAATTACATTTCTATGTCACTGAGTTTGTTAGCTTTCTTTTATTAACAACCATAATGTTGGTTGTATTCTGATTAAAAAGGGAATTCAAATTAATTAACCTTGGGGTGTTTGTTTACTGTAAAGACACTATGATTCTTGAGGCTATATTTATTCAGTATTCATATGCAAACTAAACTCAAAGATATACATACTGTTAATTTAAAAAAAAAACATTAAATGGAACTCTTCTGAATTTTGTTTCCAAATCTGTTTATAGACTTTAAAGCTGTCGTGAGGAACTTTGTGTTGATTTTGGTACTCCCTGTGGAATATTTGTCATACCTACTCTCTTTTTACTGATATTTTTAGCCATCTATTAACGTGGGGAAACAAGGTTTTTAACCTTAGCTGCAACCAGTCAGTAGGGAGAGCTTTTAACCTTCTGGCTTCACAATCAGTAAACAGTTTTGGTGTCCATTCTACTGTACAGTCTATCCTTCAAACAATGTGCCTTCAGAAGAAGCTGAACCAAACTTAAGTTTGTCTCAAGTGAAGTCACTTGAATCACTTTAGATATAAATTAAAGCTCCTGTATTCAACTTTTGATGTTGTGTTTTCCAATGCTAAATTTAATTCTGATGTCTTTTAAACACTATGAATTTTTGATGTGGAAATTGTAAGCAATGACTATTTTGTAGTTATTCCATAGACTGTATACAGCATTGTCACCCATTAGTTTCTCAAGAGGTGTTTTGAAACCAAACGATAGCAGTCACTGAGTTGAGCATAGGGCACATTACAGCTGTTTGCTAGGAGGCCAAACTGTACCTCAACTCAGCCACACCCTTAATTATGCAAATATATGCAAACTCTTAGTCTTAACATCTTCAAAACAGATGAGAAATTCAGCCCCCTGTACAGTGTGTACGAATAAAGAAATGAGCTGTTAAAAAAAGAAAAACAGCTTTTTCGTGTGTACCAGACTGACGTGTTTTACAATTAAATAAGGCATTTTATTTAGGTTTAGTAAGTGTGAACAGTGTTTCCTTGGCTTTTGGAGCAAGCCTCGAAGTGGATATTGGTGGAACTGCAGCTTTTTAAACTTCTGCATTTGTTTAAATTTTCAACAGAAGATGTTATGACTGATACCTACCCCCAGCAACAGTTTCTAACATTCAAAATGAAAAAAATGGAAATAAAGTATGTTAATCATAAAGAGTAAGTAGTATTCATTTCAGTCCATTTCAAAACCTGCTTAACAGGAGCTTTAAAATATATGGGTGCAGACTCATAGGCTGTTTTCCGAAGTGGCCTGCTACATACTACCTACTAATGTAGTAGGCAGTAGGTACTGCCTGCTACATACTACTTTTGAATTCAGTATATAGTATGGCTGTTCTGTTGGATCAGTGTTGCAGGATGCTGAGACAGACGTCACTGGTTTTCCAGTTTCGTAAAGCGGAAGTAAACAACGGCCAAGCTGATAGAGAAACTGCTTCTTTAGCATCACTTATGATTTAAAAAGTTAGGAAATGGTTTATATGGAGTTTAATAATTTTCACAGCACCTAAAAACTAAGTTCCCCTTGTCAAAAAAGAAGAGAAATGAAAAAGCGTAATGAGCGCTGTGCATTGTGGGAAACGCGAGGCAGACTGGTCCGATGCATACTGTGACATTTTCCCGAATCAGTAGACATCTGAGGATTTATGGCATACTGCAGATTTTGCTCTTGGTCACATACTACTTACTACATACTGAATTTTGGCCAAATCAGTACGTACTGCTAGTATAGTAGGCGCTTTCAAAAACAGCCATAGAAAGATGGGCCTCCCAGACTTCTGAAGTGGCTTTTCATTCATGTCTGAGGTCAGATGCTCCAACACTACATTTGCTGCTTTCAGTATACCACAGAAAAATCTGACTGAAAAGAAGTCCAGTAAATCACAGTACCGGTAATGTAGACACCAGGTTTTGAGAAGATGCATGGAATAAAAAAAAAAACATTATGTGAAACGCATTTTGATACTTTGTTTTGAGTGTGACGACAATACAGAAGTCAAATTCTATGTCAGGATAGAACTCTTTGAAGGAAACTTTGTCAACTCCATCCAATGAAGGTACGTAAGCCAGATATGTATAAGTGTGTAACTGCTTTTTATGGCACATAATATTATCCAAACACAATTGTGTTTTCAGGTCAAAGCTTCTCTGAAAGTCCAAGTTAAATTTGGAGAGAATTGTGAGATGGATAAGAGAAGGCAAAAGAAAGGATGTCAGGTATGGGAGTGTGGGGTTAGGAGGAGAAGGAAGAGGGGAATGGAGAAGATCAGAGGCAGGCCCATCATCCTGTGATAAGACGAGGAATATAAGTCTGATTATCACAGAGGCTGGAAGCATTAGACAGACAGTTGGGAGTCATCTCAAAACTCAGGAGGGAAGAGGCAAGACAAGAGGTCACAATTATGCCCCGCTAGCTGCTCTCCCCTCCTCCTCATGAAGTGCTCTAATATATTCGGTTAGTTCCTGTATGGCGCGGAGGGGAAATTCTAATTAAAGGGTGCGGGGAATTTTGACACATGTGAGGCAGAGATCAATATTTAGCACCATAATCAGCCATTCCTGATGGCTTGACGGTGTCACTGTGAGCAGACTGCAGCTCTCCATTAGAGTGCTCGGGAAGGAGGCAGACAGGCAGGCGAGCAGGCAAGCAGCCAAGCAGGCAGGCTGCAGAGGACCGCCAAACTCCCAGCCATCATGAATCAAAGCAAGTGATGCCTCTCCTGCTCCATTCTGCTTTGCTTTTTATCTTCATTCATCCTCTTAAAGGAGAAAAGTGAACTCTGTCAGACTGCTTTGTGATGGGGGTGCAGGGGAAGGGGGAAAGAAAGGGAGAAAAATGCCACAGAGGGGACACAGTAGATCAGGAGGAAGTGCAGCTGTCAGGACTTTAGACTGTGAGATGATTGGAAGGTACACAGATGGTCCTGTCTATTGAGTCATTTCTCTTTTTGGTGGGACACATATTTTATTTTCATTTCAAACAGTGTTGGAAGATGTATTTGTATCCTTAAGTCAAGAAAAAGTGACAAAACAACACTGGGGAAATACTCCAAGCAAAAGACTTGCATGGAAATAATTCTCAAATAGTGTATGTAATAAAATACATCTAAAAACAGAACATCTGGGACTTCTTTTTTTTTTTTTTGCATAATATTGCAAAGAAATGATATTACCAATGCATTTAACTGCTGGAGTGGGTGTAGATGAAATACATTTCCTGATTTCCAGTACTGCTGAGATAGTTTAACCTACAATTATATATCAATTCTATAAGATCATTGCATGTTTTATGAATAAAATACAAATCTGCAAACAATTGATACCCTAGGCTGTCAAAAAAAAGTTGTAAAAGTAAGGTAATTGACATGTCTTTGGACTGTAATCAAAAATAAGTAAACAAGCATATTTGCATGAAGTGTAAGAATCCCATAGCTGTAATTAAGTCCAGTTCTAAATAAAACATTTACTATCAGCACATTCAACTCAGTTATCTCAGTTTGAGATAAACACAGATGAGCCCTTTCCCATTACAACCACCTGTGCAATCTGATGCAGCCCAAAAGAAAAGCTGAACCATGGTTTAGACTTTTAGCTTGTACATTTTCAGTTTTTGTGGTCAGAAAGGTGAAAATTGTACTTCAAATTTTGTAATCTAAGTCACATCGAGTGACCAGGGCATCAGCAAGAGGAGACTGTTCAGCTAAACTTAGGAAGACTGCATTTGGACAGTCTGCATTTTCAGTCAGAGTAGCAGGAAAATTGAACTCAATCCTGACTCACATTGGAGACTGTACAAGCCTCAGTGTTTTTAAAAGTAAACTGAAATTATGGCTCAAGGTAAAACAATCATGTGATGCATCAAACTAGAGACAATGAAATGCAATTTTAAATGTGTTGTTATTAGTGATGGACTGTTGATTAGCCTATGTATTGTTTTAAATGTTAGTATGTTTTTTATCATTTGTATTGTACATTTGTTTTACATCTTCCTGCCCACTTATAGCCAACTCTGGCTTGACAGTTTTTGTTTTGCATGGGCCCTGTCAAATAAACTAGTAAAAAATAAATAAAAATGGTGGTGTATTGGAGTGTAATATGTTGAAAGGTGTTCATAATATTTAGTTGTTTTCATGTACTTTCTCCACGCAGTCTATTCAGTGTTTTCTGTTATAGCTAGCCTTTAAGCCAGGACCGGAGCTCTGGGATCCAGTGAAAAAGTTGGAAATAATACATTTCCACCAAGTGACTTATTTTATCTACCACAAATGCTGTAACTATTTTACACACTCAACCAAGCACACACAACATTCATGCCATACGAACACGACTGCTCAGCGAACATGAACAGTGACCACTGACTCAGAATCAGGAACATGGTGTTGTTTCCACAGGGCAAGGAGAGGGGGCAAAGGTGGGGGCATGTGGAGGTGTGTGTAAGTGGGTGTGTGTGTATGTATATGAGGGGGTAAGTGGGGGTGAGCCCAGCCCAGCCCAGCCCAGGGTGTCCCCTGTCTCCATGTGTCAGCCCATCTCCTTGTTCTTGCATGTCACTGACACACACATGGGTACTTACCAACCCAAGTTGCTCCAATTAATGGCTGTCCCACTGCGCTGTCCATTGTGCGGTGTGCTAGCCTGGGTGACAAGATCTGGTCTGGGATCTGTCTCTCCAGTGACATAAGGAAGGAATTTTAAGAGGGAAAAGTGATGCAAACACACAGCGCCTCACGCTGCGCCCAGATAGGTAGATAACAAAGAGTCTGGTAAATGAGTGGCAGCGAGGAAGGCATTGAGGATTCTCTAATTACTCGCTGCAATCTATCTAAGTCACTGGCCTTCTAATTTGATTTATCAGAATGCATGAAATCCCTCGGAATAATGCCCTTATTAGAAGGACAGAATTGACGGGGGGACAAGAGGTCTGCCGAGAGGAGGAGGAGAGCGCAGATTTAAGCATCAATTACAGTCAAAAGAAGAATTAATAGTTATTAATCCACAAACATGGCTGTCGTTCTCTCTGCTAGCTTTTTTCCCTCTTGGAGACAACCTCCTTCACACTTGCTCTGACACACACATAGTCACACACGTACCAACATAAGCCTGCTCATATAAAGACACGTTTTCGTTCACATAAGAAGACACACACAAACCTTAAACATTAAGACAAATAACGCTCAAACTCATCTACACAGAAAAAGCTATCTAAAAATAAATGCATGTTGTAGCAGTTACAAACGCAGCATGCCATAAATATCTCTTACTCTGGACGTTTCCTATCATTTTGCCCACCGGTAGATCAAAGGTCTTTAACTCCTTAACTAAATTCTTGACTGACAAATTCAATTGCTGTCAGTCGTCCAGGGCCCTCAATGTAATATGTGCATTTTGATTCAATTTGCTCTGCAAATACATACATATACATATTGTTTATCTGGTTATGGGCACAAAAAAATCAATACTTATATCTGTGCTTTGTCATCCTTAAGTGCATCATGAAATAGCAAGATATGCCTCTAATTGAATCCAGCTGAACCACATAGATTGTTAATTTTGTGCTATTAAGCTTTTGCAACATTTACAATGTCTTCTTTTGGCCTGTTGATGACTCTTGTTTGTCCCTTGTTTGAGAAAAGAACATTTTATATTTCTAAGAATTGAATTTGGAAAGGTCAATCTCTAAACAAAGAACAATAAATCAAAGATGATGCTAACTCGTGTCTTTTTTAAGGAGAGGAATTCAAAGTACACAGGGAAAGCTGTCATAGCTTGTCACAGCAGTACCAGGAAAAGACTGTCTTTGGATATGTGAAAAGTAACTCATTATTGTGATTATTCATATTATTCTAATTCACTCACATGTTGCAAACTGCACTGTTTGTTAAACTCACATGGTCATATTACATGCTCGAGAATAACAACATAAGGACAGCTTGTCATGTTAAATAATTTAAAGAGCCACACAGGCAGCAATGCAGCATTAGGTGACACCCGGCTCTGAGTTTTATGTTAAACCCTGTGGTTTTGTTAAAGGGTTGCTGAGTGGCTGAAAGGAGAATGCCAGTGTGCTGTTGCCTTGCTGTCAGTCACACAGAGGCAGTATTTAGACAGGGAGCTGAGAGGTCTGCTCCGCTGCCAGCTCCTGCCTTTTAAACAGCCCTTTCCTCAGAGAGACAGCTTAGCACTGAGTGCCAGTCAACCTCGGCCATGCACCCCCTACACACACACACACACACACACACACACACACACACACACACACACACACACACACACACACACACACACACACACACACACACACACACACACACACACACACACACACACACACACACACACACACACACACACACACACACACACACTGATAGCCTTCTTGATAAAGAACAATTTGGCAGAAGTGGAGAAATGATCATGTATGGTCAGACCAAAAGGTACATTGTAATGGGTCTATCCCCGTGTTTCAACAAAGTGGAGCGCGAGGCGTCTGGACAGCAGATTCATCAGCATTACTTGAATGGAGGAACAAGCTCATACAGCATTACAGGGCTGACAGGGGAAGATGAATCTGGGCAACGCTGCGCATCGGGGGATCCTCATAGACCTTCAGTCATGGCCCGTGGTAAAGACTGAAGGATGGGAGAGAGGCTGTGGAGATAACACATCACGCCCTGTCTGCGTCCTGTGTTATGATGCTGTCCTGTAGAGCGCCTGGGACAATCCCGCGTCCGTTGCCAGAGTGCCGTTGACATCAATGACAAACCTCTGTGGTGTCAGGCAGTCACTCACACTTCTGCTGGGTGTCTGTCATCATGCTCAAACGGTCAGGCGCTGACACCTTTTCACGTGAATGAAGATTCTCCAGCGGCTGACAAAAAATTGTGGATGGCCTTTAAGGAGGGGAAAAAGACACAGCAAGAATAGCACCTCTCCTCAAAAGAAGAGGCTTATAATTTGCAATAATGGCACACCAGTAGCTCTTGGAGAGAAAATTACAGGAAAAAGCAGATCTGAAATATCCTTTTAACTGGCAGAAACACATCCATTGTAGACAGAAGTCTTGTTTACTTGGTAAAATGGCATCAATTAGGAGCGGATGGCAAAATTAGCATATTCTCTTAATGGACTGGCCTTTCTTGTGCGGCGCGCTCGCACTGATTGTATGGAAGGGACATGTTAAGGGAGACTGAGAAAAGGTCAGGTGTCTGCACCATTCAGGTGATCATATTTTTCACCAAACAGTTGTGCATTCTCCATGGCTATTGTCATGTTATACTGCAGCTGAGAGCAACATGCCAGTGTGCAGAGATATTTTATTTTAAACCATGACAGAAAACAAGTCATTCATTCTGACACAGCTAAGATGCTGGACATGTAGCCCTTCAAAGAACTGCTATGCTTACAATATTTCATATCTGAACTGTATATCTTTGACAGTTTATTCACGATGCACAGCTTATTATTAAAACAAACAAATGAATGTAGCTACTTCAGAAAAAAGGCATTCATTCAAGTAAGAAATACTGCTACAAAAATCTAAGAAAAAAAAAACTACGACCCAAATTGTGAATATCTGTAAGGCAAAAGTCCCACTCTGTAAAAGTTCAGTGTAACTGGGTAATTTCTTGCCTGATTGATTAACATCAGCACACAGTAAGAATTCAACTGCACTCTTTAAAAAGTGAGAAAAAAGTAGCCAGAAATTAGACAAATTAACAGACAATCTAAAGTAGTGTTCAATATCCTGCTCTTACCACTGAGCTAATCAATTTGGATAAATGGCCAGTTTATTCCCATTATTAACAGCCAGCCGTCACTTTGGAAGCTAATTAATTCTAAAAATGATATTTCATCATCAGTGCTGCAGTATGTTTCTGGAGAAGGGCTCAGCTCCTCCCAGCCAGACCAAAGCTGCAGACTGCAAATTTTCCTCCCCCCCCCCCTTCTCCCCTCCTCCCTTGTGCCTCTGCTCCCACCTCCCCAAATTGACTGGTCTTGCACAGTTGCAGCTGAACAAGAAAGGAATTGCTAGTGTCAAGACACAGTTTACAAATATGACATCTCCTCTGCCATGGCTGGAAATATGAAATATTGATTTATGTGCAGTAAAAGGTCTTATAAAAATGATCACATACACATGAGGGATTAATGCGCGGAAGATCAATAGAAATTTCATTCTTGACACTAGACTGTCACCTATGGTGAAATGCTAAAATAAAGAAATCAATATTATCTATGAAATGTCAAATTTATTATAATTATGTGGATGAAAGCTGGCCAAGTGGCTCCCAGGGGGCCGAGAGGGATAGGGTACTGCTCTCCAGCATCCCTCATGTCCCTCCTGCTCGTGCTGCCAATTTTGAGAGCAATATTGGTGTAAAGGGTTTTCACCCGTTATGTATGGCCTTGTTGTAACAAATTCCTCCTGGAATATTTAACTGTGGAGAGACTGACAATGGACAGAGCTGCAGTTCATAGCCTGCAGGTTGCGTAGTTAACAGCTGTTAGCTTTGGCACATATTGTATGACTCTGCCCTCTCGATTGAAACCTATTTGGCAGCTGCTGCTGACACGGACAAGTCACAGGCCACTAAAGTACGACATCTCAGCAGGCGTCCCGGTTCAAAGATGACAGATTCAGTCAGGCTGTGTATTGATCTCCAGGCTTGAATGTAGACGGTAATCATGCTGATTTGTTTTGTTTTTGTGGACATAAACTGTTTAGACAAGAGAAGACAGGACATAATTCACATAGAGCAATAAAACAATCATAATGATGGGGGGGGGGAGCCAATTTAAGAATGATTTAAAGTACAATTCATTTTTTAAATTCACATGGGGCAACTTTATGCACATGCCCTTAATTTTCAAATGATATGATGCGACATCAGAGGCTCTTAATGTGTTATTGGGCTTTCTCAAATCCCCCTCAATGTTTTATTTGCTATTGCATTTAAACTAAGAGCTATTTGTGTTCATTCACTTGTTTTCCATGTCTAATTAATATCCTTTGAATGTGTGGGGATCAATTTATTTAATCAATGTTGGGTAGAGCCTCTGGCCTTCTAAAGGTCACTTAGATATGGAATGGGAAATCATCAGAGTCAAATCACAAAGGGGGCGAGCAGGTAATTTGAATGTGGCAGGCAAACTTTGCATGTATGATCACACATACCACAGAAAAACCACTGGAAATTATTTTCCTTTCCGTCTTCCCATTTCAGGCAATAGTCTTTTTTCCCACCAGAGGCCCACTGTACACACTAGAGTGTGGCAGCTGTGTAATCCCTTTAACAACCGACGGGGCTATTAAATGAACCGGTGGTGCAGCTGCAAATAGCCAATAAAGCCAGCACAATATCATCCCTATTAAACAGTAATCTCGGCAGGCTTAAGAAGTTCTCTGAAAAATGGGAGGAAAACCATAACAAAATGTAATCAAGCAAAACATGGGGATTTTCCTCCACAAAATAAGCCAAACAATTTTCACAGTGGCTTTACATGAAAGGTGTTGGGCAGCAGCAGCGGCACTTGAAACCTCAGAGAACTTCTCAGCCCCTTCAGGTGACCACGGTTTGCCGCCTTATCACAACTACACACAACAAATAAAATGAGCCTGTCAATCGAAGCAATTTATCGCCACAGATATTAACAGAGAAAGGGGGAAACAGGGGAAAATAACAAATTGTGCAGTTACATTTTAAAAGTGGCCAAATCGAATTCATAAGATCACAATTTGAGAGATAGAACCCAGTTTATTTTTTCCTCCCTTTTACCGGCTTATGTGCTCTGTCAGATGAAAGCAGAGCAGAGAGCCGCTGTTGATGGAGCCTTTGAGCCTGGGAGAGGAGGCAAACGCAGCCTCTTGAAGGGGTACCGGGGACAGCGATAACCGGGGGAGGCCGCGGGAGCTCCCTCTCCACTGCCGGGGGAAGGTGTTCCAACTTATCAGAGTCCGCACGTGGGGAATGATTACCCCTCCGCCGGGCCGATTACTGCTGCCTCTCTGGGTCAAAAGCAGACCAAGATGAAAGAGAGAACTGAAGCCTCCTATCCTGCCTCCAATCATCCATTAGCACTTAGAGCGAGGGGCTCCACTATTCCTCCAACCCCCCCTCTCTGACACAAGCTTGTCAATCTGGTGCATAGAAGAAGAGAGACATAATCACAGGCGGGACTCTCACTCACACATGTCATAGAGGACAGTGTGGGGCCTGCAGTGGTAATGTATGGATCTGAGTATAAGCACTACCTTGACATATTATTTATTCATTTGAGTTTGTTTAAGAAGAATCCTCGTCATCTGCAGGCCGAGGAAAAGTATTGAGCGGTGTTTACACTATTGATGTATGGTATATATGCTGATCCACCTGCATGAATAAAAATGTGAAACAGGCAAAAAATGCATATAACAATAGACACATCAAACAAGGATAACTGATTGCATCACACACACTGACACACACTCAACTACACATACTGTTTGCGTTGTCCAACCAAAAAAAAAAAAAGGCATAAGAAAGCTCGCATATTAGTGTTTTAGTAAGCATACTGTCTGTGCAACCTGCTCTGTATTTAGTTGTACTAGTGGTTCGGATACCAATACTGGTATTAATATTGTTACTTTAATCCCTTCCAATACTGGTATGGATACTGATTAAACTGGTATTGATACACATGCTTGTATTGCTTCCGATACTAATATGGATGCTGATACTGGTACCAAAATATTAATACTGGCATTAATTCAAAGTTCCTGCAAATGGTACACCTACTTTCACCATCATTATCTGTATTGTACTTGTGATTCTAAATGTTGTTGTTGTTGTTGTTGTTGATGTTGTTATTCTTTCTTGTCTCTATCCATGTCTCTGTTTCTGCATCTCCCTTTGCCCCTCTTTCCAATCCCAACTCGGTCGAGGCAGATGTCTGTCTAACATGAGTCTGGTTCTGCCCGAGATTTCTGCCTGTTAAAAAGAAGTTTGGCCTTGCTGCTTTAACTTGCTAAATGATGCATGCTCTACTCATGGTGGGTTAAGATGAGATCAGCCCCAGTCCTGTCTGTGAGATGGGACTGGATCTTATCCTGTCTTGATTGTGTCTTTATTAATAATATACCAGATATAAATAAAGATTGATTGATTGATTGATTGATTGATTGATTGATTGATTGATTGATTGATTGATTGATTGATTGATTGATTGATTGATTGATTGATTGATTGATTGATGAATTGGTATACCATTACCAATTCTAGTATCAATACCGATACTGGTAACAATACTGGTATTGATACTAATACTGGTATTTATGCTAGTATAAATACTGATATAGCTGTGTATACCAGTACCCATATTGGTCTCACTATCAATACTGGTGACAATTGATAGTGGTATTGAAACAGATGCTGGTATTAATCAAGCGGCAACCTCCGGTCTCAAAATATGAGGCCCATGCGGAAGTGTTATAAAAAGCAGTTCATTGGGAATCCACTTGAGGCTGGCTGCAGCAACACCGGAAAACACATAGACACCAATTCAAAAAAGACTTTCTTTGCAGCATTAATAAACATGTTTACAGCCTGGTACAAAAAACGGCTTGGCTCTACGTAGCTAATTTCTCTATCGGCACACACTGTACGGGGGTGAATTTTTTTCTTACGTCACGGTTCAGAAGATATTAATATTTCAAGTTTTTGCCCAAATAAGGACATGACTGACTTGACTCCCGGACAGGAACACATAGCAGGCTCAAACTTCACCCCTTTATGTCACACTCTGCCTGGTTGAGTTCCGCATTTCCAATATGGCTGATGCCGTCGATTGGCTTCAAAACAGCGCTCAGAAACAGATGGGTAACTTCACGGATACTACATCCATTATTTATACAGTCTATGGTATTAATACAATATGAGATCAAAATCAAAACTGGTAAAGATTTGTACACAAGTACGTTTATTGGTTAGAATTCTGGCAGTGATACCAATACTGCCAATCAGATTAGCACCTTGAGCAAAAAGGCAGTAATCCAAGTTTCTTTCTTTCTTTTTTAACAAAGAATGGCACGAGTACTGGTACTGAAGTCTAGGAATCAGAGTTTGTACCAGGATGGAAAAAGCCATATCTGCTGTATACCTAATTTATTGATCTCCATGAAAAACATATGGATCACTGTACTCTGTCTCATCAGTCTGAAACTCGGCTCAGCGAGTGAGAAGCTTCATGTAGAATATCTACATTTAATGCTTCACTCTGTATGCATTCCCCAGCTGCCATCATGTTATAGACAGACAATGGGCTGGTGTAGCACAGCTGACCAGACTAACCTCTCACTATAACAGCACAACCCTTTAGATTAAGGTCAGTGCTTCAGTCAGCTACCTCTCACTCTCCTCTCTTTAATACCAGAAAGAGACAGGGAGAGAACTCAGAGCTGATTGCAGGTGGCATCTCTGATGACCAGAGTGTAAAATCTGTCTTCCTATGCTTCCATGCACAGGTCAGTGTAGGGGTCTTTACAATACAACAGAGTGACACCTTGCTCGGAAACCTCAATCGTGTAATTCCAGTGACCAATCTGTTTGGGGATATGGAGAGCTGGGTCTTAGGGGAGTAGGTCGGGCTGACTGCTGTACTGCTTCTCCCACAGGTAAGCCAGCAGGTCAGTCCTGGGGAGGGAAGAGCATGAACTGCCATTTTCATACTGAAATCACACAGAGAGGAGCTGCCACACACTGACACAACACCGGTGCTAATGCTTTATTTCGGCAGAGTCAAGAAGTCTTTAGCTTACACACAAAAGCAGTTTTTGGAACATTTATATTTCCTTGGCAAGTTAGTCTGTGTGCTAGAAAGCTGTGCTGTGAAAGAATCAAACACTCCAAAAGAGCTACAACTGGACAGTGTATTAAGATTCTTATAATCCGCACTATGTGTGCAATTATGCAAGTTGGTTGTCCAGTTCAAGAAAAATGTATGAGTATAAAGAAAACATGATCCAGATCACAATCCACAGAGGATGAAATCTAGTGACTTTGCAAATGCTTTTTCTTTCTTGTGCCACCCTTAGAACAATACTTGTGGTTTTCAGTGAAATGCCTTGAGAATGATTAGATTAAGTTATTTGTGATGTGTTATGGAGTGGAGAAGCTTAACCCTCCTGTTATGTTCGTTTCTCTGGAGCAGCAATAATGTTCCTGGGTCAATTTGACCTTTGTCTATACTGTTTTCCACAGCAGAAAGTACCTACATGCTGGAGGGCCAGGCTCTTAGCTTAGTGTGTAAGGGACACGATGAGAAACAGCCATGTGTTGTCTCTGTGTCCTTAAAAACAGGCAGGAACTTTACACAACAGAGAATACCCTATCGATGAGTAATGATTCTCTCTGACCAACAGGTTTTTTCTGTTTTGCTGGTGAAAAAAACTCAAAGTTCCAGCTAATATTAAACTTCTACCAATACAAAGAAAACAATATGGTTCCAACTATGTCAAGCCCAGTAAAGTCAAGATGTAGCAGTGCTGGTGGCAATATGAAACAATGGAGCAGCACCACAAGATTATGAGATGAACAACATGGGACCAAACAACTACCCTACACCACATTTCTAGAAGCCTCACCTGTGCTTTGTACAAATGCATAACTAAGATTGCTATTGAACCTGTAACTAAGAATATAATAATGTTTCAGGGATAAGTTAAAGATCAAATTTTTTCCATGACAGACAGATGATAATACCAATTGGAACAGGAGGCATTAGATACTGTATGATGAAGGTGATACCATACCAATGTAAAGTCTCATTAAAAGGGCTGCAAGGTGTACATTTCTTGACATGGATTCAATCTGATAAACCCTGGTATAGCTGAGAGATCCTGATTATGACTTAAACAGATATCCAGAGTGACCGTCTTCATCCCATGATGCAGGTCTTCATTGAAAGGAATAAAATCTCTAAGGCTGAAACCAAATCTGCAATCATCTACAACTGGATTTAGTAGCAGAGAAATAAGGTTACCGACATGTCAAGGACTTTGGTGCAACAAGGTTCGATCCCTGTTCTGCATTCAGGAGATGCTGGAATATAGTTTGACTGTTCTTTTGCTGAAATAGACCTGAAATGCCAAATAATGACTCAAAGTCAAAGCAGTCTTCACATTAGTGGAGATAAAAACTGACCTTGGCCCTCTGAAGTTGAATAGACAAAGAGCATGACAGGAAAAGTAACCCACACCTTTGCAGTGACAAAAACTCCTGAGTAAAAGCTTTTCTTCCTTTTATGACCACTCCATTAGCAAAAACAAATTTTGTTCAAACATCCCTTCAAATTGTTCTTAAAAAATAGAATAAACCCATTAATCAGTTAGAACCATTCAGATGAGGGTGCAAATAGTGCAAGTTAAATTTCACCACAAACAAAGAGGCTGATCTCACTACATGGAAAGACCTGTGGAAACGCTGTTTTCAATGATCCAAAGCATCTTGTCTTGTCCTTTTCACATGCCTCCAATGAATTATGTATCTGCTGTGATTTATGGTACGCCATGCTCGACACTCTTCCTCTCCCTCAACGTGGAATCCTTCATAGATTTTTCACAGGGAGCCCGCTGGGAAAACCAAAATTGCTCAATTTAAGGAAGTAATTAAAACTGTCCGCAATCAATATTTATCTTTAGACGGACCCTTGTGGGGGTTTAGTGACCATCCCTCCCCCACCATACTGCCCGATGTCTAGCCTTATGTCCCTGTGCTCTACTCATTGACAGCTGTTAAGCTCCTTCAAATAAACCAGAGACAAGAGCAAGCTGTCCCCACTCAGGACTAAAGATGACATGTGCCGTGAATAAGCAAATGACCATTAATAGAGAGCCAGCACAAAACATGGCTAGGAAGCTAAGTTGACTGTGATACAGATCAATTTTAAGTGTAGAAAGAAAACTAAGCGAATCTTCTATATTTAGAGGAGTAATTAACTGTAATTGTGAAACAGTCAATCTCTCATATTCTGGCAAACGAACATTAAGATATTATGGAAGTTTCCAGGGATTAAGCTTATGAATAATCAGGAGCTGAGGACTCTCCTGTTTTGATTCTCTGCTGTCAGATAATTAGTTTGACATTATCTTCTCACCTGCACACAAGTGGAAGGACTACATCTGTGAAGATTCTCTTGAATGATAATTACATAATTTAAGGAAAAAAATTAGAATTCCATTTTTTTACTAAATAGACAAATCATTTTCAAAATGTACTTAACCTCTGAGATAAATCTGGAACAGCATCCCCTTTGGTTAGTATCAATCTTAGACCACTTAGTAAGCATTTTAAATAGTATATAAAAGGTTGGGTTAAAGTATGTGATGGACTCACACTGAAGAGTCTAAACCCGCACATAATGTTCGTATTAGACATTTTTTGACAGTTGCACTCAAAAATCAAGGCTAAAACAAAGCAGAATAGTTCAAATTACCCAGGATTGAGGGCCATGAGAGATGAGCATTCATCAAGAAGAAGATAATCTTGAGCCCCCAGACTGATAAATCATACTTTAATTCAATAGAGATTATTTACTCGCGATCAATTTAGTGAGGTGAAACAGTCATGTAAAACAGAGCAGCAGTGGCATGACAGTTTGGTTACACTGTCTTCAGAGACCTCTTGCTGCAGGCAGAAATCATGTCTCTGTCATTCTATATCATCAATTTTAATTATCCTCACAAGTGCTCATTCTGCTCCAGGCTGCAGTGGGAAAGGCAGAATCTGGGAAAAAAATTCCTTTAATCTATTTGGGACGTCAAGTGTGAGGTGCGACCACTGTCTATCACCCCCCCTGCTCCAACACCACACCACCTCGCCCCTAAAACCACAACCACACACAAACACTATGTGGGCTCACGCTTGGATGCACATGTACAGTAGAAGGAGCAAATGTATAAAATAAATGTATGTGTGCTAAGTATATTTAGCAGTTTTTCAATACTCAGAAGGAATCTAAACTTTTTCCTGTTCCCCTCCTGGTTGTATTTGTTGTGTTGTTGCAGCTCCCCTCTAGGAGTTAACCAGTAGGTCAATATAGCAAAGGTCATGCACTGTCTTGCCAATCTCCTGCTGTAAGCTGAACCCCACACACAGTGATCATTACCACTCCTTCAGCCCCTTCTGTCCTCAATGAGTGGTGGTCTAACTCTGCAGGGGTCTCACTGCAGCCCCTGCGGAGTTGGACCACCTTCTATGTACAGGCAGAAAACAGACAGTGTGGACACTGTTTATAAGGTTTTTCTAATTAGGTTGCAATGAGTTGGGCTAGAAGCTTGGCCTGCTTGGGATGCAGTAGCTGGACCGTCATCATTGCTGGAGTTTAGATCACTGCAGATCAAAATTAATATAAGGACATCTAATTTAGTAATACCCAGTTAACCATTGATCTCCAAACAATAAGGATTATAAGAGAATGACAATTTTAGATGTCGTTGTTGCTCCTAGCTGGGTAGATGAAGAACCCCAAATACGTCCTTTCTGTAAAACGATCTTCGTCAGATCCTTTTGTCACAACCTGGAAAGTCTTCACTCAGTTATTAGGTCTTACAGGGAGGTATTTTTTCATAGGATACAGGGTTGAGATGATTAGTGGTTAGGGATAGGCAATGAAAGTATTCTAACAGGGAATGTGATGAACTTCATACTAATGACCACGATAACTTTGGATGTTTTTCCTCCATATGAATGGAACAAACATCCTACCACACAGAAGAAATGGTGGCAGGCAGTCTGTTGTGTTCTTGAATGTAAACTATATGCCTGAGTATATGCAAACTCCAAGCTATCATTCACGACCAGGTGTGCAGCTTGCTTGGCTGGAAGTGAAGCTTCCACAAAAACTCCTCCCCCTAGTGGCTGGCTGCAGTGTAGGTCAAAAACTCAGTCTCCCCCATTCATTTGAATGGGGCTGCAGTCAAACTTTAAAAAATAAATACACATAATTTGAAAGTTTTGTGGCCTCTTTTTTTCTGAAAAGTTTATTTTTCGTTAGTTATTAGAGGTTAAAAAACAGGGTTTTACTTCCCGGTTTGCTATGGTTGACAGTTGCTGTAGACGGAAACTCTGTAGGATCTCGTGACGCAACGCTGTAGGGTGGAGCTTGTTACCGTGCCAACACAGAAATTACTGTAGCAACACAGAAATTTCCTACTGCGCAGACTCTGGCTGCAGAAAAATTTACAAGATGGCAGCGTTCAGGGATGGGATTTTTTGGCTTCAAAACTGTTCAATGGGAAAAGAGTCAGAGCGACACTGTCCATTTTATTTACAGTCTATGTTCATGACAAGCTGCCACAGGACATCCTGTGTTTAATAAAAAGCATTAAAGAAACAGATTTTAATGACTCAAAAAATGTAATAAATTAGAAAAAGTACTAGGTCAGTTTGTGTTGAATAAGAGGAGACCCCCTCCTTTTTTACAGCTTTCATTAAAAATCTTGATAACAATGAATTCTAAAGGAATCCTGACCCCAAAACAAGCTGAACTAGAGGAAGCAAGTGGAGCTAATGCTAGAGACAGGTCAGTGCCCAGCACCCCTTGATGTTCTGTCTGTTAGAGCATTTTTAAAGTAAAACTCCTTTAATTAGTGCTTTTACCATTATATTACTTGGTTTAGTTACTTATGGAGAGGAGGAGACCTCTGGGGAAATGCGACTTCTGTTAGGAACCTTGTAAACTTTGTACATTGACAAACTATGTCTGCTGGAAGCATTGGAGAGACACTGATTTTTGACCTGAAACTGTTTTTGTTTATAGCTTTAATGTAATTTTCTTTAAAAAATAAAAAAAATCCAGCTTTAGGGATGTGATATAATCAGCTATTGTTAATATTAATACATTGAATTCTTAAGTTTAACATAGGAACTGTTTGGTTTGGTTTAATTAGGTCAATTATTTACAGGATAATCCTAAAATTGCATTATCAAATTATATTTCAGCATTAACATTTGCCTATTCTATCATTTTATGTATTTGGATCGACATGGAAAAAAATATGGTGATCATTTGATTCACAATATTGGCATAGCCCAAGTATTATACACTACACTTGAAGCTAAGTCTCAATAATAAGGGTTCATACAGCTTTCCTATCAATGTGGAATATTTGCAGTGTCTTTATGTCGCTGTTGTGACCATAGGTGGAGTTTTTCCTCAGACACTCAGCACCAGAAAAGAAGAGTTTGACTTTAAGAGCCCTTCTGTTACTAATGCTTCAGACATAACATTAAACCATTTTAGAATTGCTGTGGTATTTACCTGGCTTTTGATGCCAATATTTTCTATACAATGTCTAGGGCTGAATCAGACCTGCAGAGATTGGAAATCTGTAGGTTCCGGGTATACAATATGGTTGAATCCAATTGAGACAAATTGCATGCATTTTTAGGAATCATTAAGTTATTAGCATCACTAGAGGGGGGAGAAAAACACTTGAAATAATCTCTCTGCTAATTGCAATCAATTTCTCCTTTCAGAGAAACTTCTGACGCCTTCTGGTGTTCATTGCTTTTAAGTTGGCCTTCATGGATCCCAAATGCACAACAGAATCAGTGATGCTGTCATGAGAATGGATTTACAGATATGTATTGTGGTTTAGCGTGGGAGCTATTTAAGCATTGCTCTGCATATATCCTCAGCAGGAAAGAACGGACAGGAATGACCCATAAAAAGACACAATTAATAGAGAACAGGCAGCTTATGATTGGCAACCGCTGAAAAGTGAAACGGACAGAACAAGGAACTGATAATGAGTTCTGGCATCGGTGAAAAATTCCTCTTGCTCCAGGGTTGAAAATGAAAGGTACCTCCCCCTCCATAAAAAGAAAGGATAAAAGAAATAAGTTAGAGAAAATCAGTGGGCAGCTTTTATGTTTCACTCTGTCAGCTGAGTGTCAGGGATTTGCTGTCATAAAGATAGTGAAAGCTCAAGAGCTGGTGCTTACCAAGAATTAATCAGTTTAGGCTTTTTGGTCCTGAACATAAAATGTCAGACACTGCCTCTCAAGTCTTGTAGGTGATTTCTTTGAGCTGAACAACACAATAATCCCGCTCTCACTTCTACTGAAGGTCAAAGTTGGTCAGTGAGCCAAGAAATACCATATCAGAGCTTCCTTCCTCCTCGATTGCCTCGAGTATAAATTACGGAATTAGTGTATTGATTGCCGACGATGGCTTCCAGCAATCACTTTTACAGCCATGACAAGATTATTTTATCCTACTTTTCCTGTATTATTATATGTTGTATTTGAGTTATTCTACCAGCATGGGAAGTGACAGCTTGAATTTATTCAATAAAGCGAGGCAGTTAGGGGAGCCAGTGAGGCAAAAAAAAAAAAGAAAAAAAAAAAAGAAAGCATGGCATGAAGGAGGAGAGACAGCGTTTTCCCGCCTGCGAGCCTGCCATCCCAAATAAAGAAAGATATCTGCCCAAATAGAGCGCTGATCAATACATTCATACAAACACAAGCATGTCGTTTGTTAAGTCGAGGGTGATAACCTCAAAATGATGCACATGGGAAACTGCAGGATTGAGAAAAAAAGACATCATAAATAACACATAATGGAGTTTATGATGATTTGTAACATGGTGCATAAGTGGGAAATGTCCTGTTGTGTTTTCACATTTGTTAGCGTAATACAGTGCGTCAAAATAGACATACAGTGTTATAATTTAAGGAATTTATCTATGGATTGTGATAGATTTCAAGCGTGGACAGTTTGGGTGATAATTTAAGCATGAACCTCCTTTTTTTTTTCTTCCAGGCACAAAAAAAAGGACATTGAAATTGCTCATTTTGAGTTCCATTGTGTTGTTGTTGTTGTTGTTATGGTTGCCACATTTTCTATAAACTTTGAGAAGAAAACTCAATTGTCATTGTATCGGGATACAGCTAAATTCAGAGCTCCACTTCTGACAGGTCCTGAAAAAGTAAAGGTGCATGCTTGCATACAATATCAAAACACAGACACAACACGCCTCATCTGAAGAACACACTGATGTTAAAACCAGGAAACTAACACAAAAGGCATGATATGATAAATCACAAATAACTAGGTAAAGTGTAAAAGCACTGTAGTGCTAATGGATAATCGTCTATGGTAGGTATGTTGAGTCATTAGACCGCTTAGTCCACAGAATGATTGTAGAGTTTTCTGATTAGTTATTGCTGTGTAGAAAAACATCATGTAGTGAGGTTGTTGTGAGAGCATAAAAAGGCTGTTCATTCTTTACAGCCATGATGAACCTGGAATTAAGAGCCCAGCAAGAAACTCAAAAGGAATATGAATGTGCTGAATCATGGTTGCAGTATTACTTCATCCCATGCAAGCATACAGACAACATACTCATGTACAGTTTGCACAAAGGCATCATCTGTCACATCAATTAGTGGCACACAGAGGAATTTAAAAAATAAATGAGTTAAAAAATAATTTTAAAAAACAGAATCTTGCCTTCAATAAAAACAGTTATCTGGCTAACTGAAGATTCCTGCTCTTTTGTGCTGCAGCTGCAGGCAGAGAGAAAAAGTAATAACATGTGTGTGCTGTGACTGATGTACCTTCTAGGTCATAATCCAATTTGTATTGGTTTTCACTCATTCCCAAAGCGCTTCAAAATTATAAAAGATAAAGAGCATAAAGGCTAGTGAGACGATGACACATACTACATGAATGAAGGGGAGAAGGCAACTTGATGCTTATATTGTTTATTTTTAAAATGTCATTACCCAAGGTTTTTGGAACTTTTTGATTATGGTACATCTAAAAAGAAATTGATTCTTTTTAAGTCAAGGAGATTGATGTTTTTTCGTGAAAGAGAACATAATTTGACTTTCAATAGCTGCTCTTCAGCTAAGTTGTTTAGAACTTAAAAGTAATATATAGAAACCCAAGTGTCGAGAGATAAAAAAAGCACTTCACATAATGCCCCAGTCCGCACATGACAGCCGAGCATCTTCAGTCTGTATTGCATCAAAATGACAGGACCCAACACAAGTAATCTGACACATCTTGATCACGGCACAGTCCTGATCTTTCTGTCACACTGGGGATTAAAACAGAAACACTGGGCTAACAAGGGTCAGATATGAAATTTCAAGGAAGTGACACATGACAGGACAAACAATTAAGTGTCAGTGTGCTGACCTTGGGGCAACAGTTTTACACCATGACCCTCTGTGCATTAGTCATTCCACCAGCAGCACGGAAGAGAAGGGAAGAAAAAAGGGATCCTGAGTGTTCTTGTTCATCCAGCGCTAGCAGCCCAGTGTTGTTCATTGTTTAGTCGTTATGATTAAAAGATGTACAGCACTATGGAAATCAGAGAGTGTGTGATTTGTCTTTGTCCGGTCAGCCTCCTACAGTATTCCGTGTGAGTTGTAGAGGTGCAGCTGAACAGTGGTGCTCTTTATACAGCACTCACTACATGAACACAAAAACACACTTCTTTGTATTTCAAAGTAAATCGATAATATAGATAAAGACTTGCTTTTATTCTTATTCTTCTTTTTGTATTTGGCCATTGGAAGAACTATTTCTTACATACGAAGCGCCTCCATCAATCTTTGCATTTTTCTACACCTCAGAAATCAAGGATGTAATTACTCATGCAGAAAGCACAACGTGAAGGAGAAAAAGCCATGTTCTGCTGAGTATTGCTTTTAGAGGAGGCAACCAAACAAGCAAGGGTGGCGCTGTAATCAGTCAAACCCTGAAGACTGTTAATTCTTCAGGTGGAGAAGACTTCATGCAGCATTTTTACCTCAGAGGTATCAGAGTCTCCTTTTAGTTTGAACAAACCACAGTGCAGGAGTTTGACTTAAATATCATGCAAACCTTTTCAACAAGATGTTATATAATCATTGACAGATTCTGTTTTGATAATTGATAAACATTTTAAAGCCTAAAATAAAGCAAAAAGTATGTTTAAGTGAAACATGAGTTGTATAAACAAGTGCAATGTTATCTATGCACTTTGAGGGGAGAGATTAATCTGTATTTTAGTATACAACACATTAAAGGTTTATACTTCTTCCAGCAGCTTTTTCTTTCACCTGTTGAACAAATGCTAAAAACATAAATGTATACCATCCTATAAAACAATTTTATGGAAAATTATATGAATCTCTAGTTAAAAATTACTCTAAAAGAACTAAATAATGACCGGTACTATCCTGCCCTTGCACATAAAGAAAATCAGCTAATTAACGACTAATTTCTAAATGTGTTTTTTAATCATCGTAGACGTTGGCCAGCATGGTCTCATTTCACCGTGACAGCTGGTGATGCTTTCCTGTGATTCACGGTAATCCATTTTTTATTATGAAGGAAATACTGGTATTTTTTTATACAGCAGGGAATGAATAAATATTGTACGTGGTGGGGACATATGGTATAAACAGAACAGAAGAGAAAAGAAAGGCCAAATTTCAGAGACTAAACTCAGCACTTACGACACGTTATGAAACTATTTACAAATGACTGTTTTGTTTTTATTATTAAGATAGACACAAAACTGTTTGGCTAAAATTCAAATATCTAAGAGCTGCGTTCACATACAGACTGTTGCACTTCAGATTAGGATTACTGCAGGCAGAGATGAGAGTAATGCAAACTAGAGTCCGGCCAATAAATGTATCACAACTTTTGACATCTCACAAAGAAACTGCATAATCTGTGTGAGCAAATTAACCCAAAAAAATCTGCCAAAGTATTGATTTTATAGTTGATGATGATGTTATTATTACCATTTCGTATGTTCCATTTGTTTCCAATTTTTTGAGTCTGATTTGAATTTTGAGCCTGCTGCATCACAAACTCCTCCTGTGGGACAATAAAGATAACCTGAACCTGAACCAGTGAAATATCACAATAGTTAATACCCTCCGTAAGCAGGAGAACAGCAAACAGTTTTCACAGGAATGCTCCATATATTAACTTTTCATGTAATAAGGTAACACAGCAATGATTAAGTGTAAGCACTTTGTCTCCTACTGTAGTTTACCTGCTTTGATAATGCATACTATTATGTAAATGAACGCGACATGACCCAAATCTGCTCCCGTAAATTAATGTATTTTACCTTTAAGATAAGATGTTGCATATCCACTAGCTGTTTGTGTAATTTGTTAACAAGAATGCAAAGCTGAGATTTGGTGGCTAAAAAGCAGCATACATTATAATAAGATGAAGCTGCTGAGCAATACTCAGAGTAAGTGATTTCCATAAACAGCATTTATACAAGTCTATTAGAAATAATAGCGTTTTAAAGGTGCAAAACAAATGTCATTACTCATCTTCGGTCTGTACATTGAGGCTAGCAGCTGGTTTTTCAGTCATTTAGTTTTCAATAAAGTTCATGTTTCCTTGCTTACAGGTACAAACCCACGATGCAGCGTAGAGGACTCATATGTCTTCTTAAGCTACCTCTAATTCAATCATGTGTGGGGAAAACTCTTTCATAATGTCACTTATGTGATTAATGTTGATTTCTCTTTCTTGGAATATATCAATTGAGAGAATATGATGATTCAATTTTGCATAGGCAGAGTGTATAAAGTGCTAACTTTGCAACAGAAAGAAGCTGTTTCTTCAGTATAATCTGGGGGCAGCACCTACTAAGAGTGTAAACACAAAGACAATACAGAGAAATCCTGACAAATGTAAACCTGAATCAAAACCTTACAATGAAAGAGTACCCAGCTTTGCAAATGAAAACAAACAAACAAACAAACAAACAAGCACACACAAGTTTAAGAAGCAGATAAGTGGGGTTATGACCGCTACAATATGAAGCAGGGAGGTTGACTGGATGGAAAACAGGGGGCTGGGGACACCTTTTTTAAACTACTTCTCCTGCAAACAGCATTATCTTGATTAAAGTTTAATTAAGGATCACATTTGGCTGTGCCTTTCATAGCGATCTACATGAGCAGATTTCCTGGGGCTTAACTCTATCGCTGGGAAAATCCTCCTTTATTACTTTCAACCTGTTGTAAAAGCTGTTGGCACGGAGGGACGGCTGCCTCATTCACTGGCCTTGTTTGCTGCTGGAAAAATCCCGTGTCTCAGGAGATCTCCCCACAGTGGTTCAATTTAATATCTGTCCTATCACTACAAGGCTCGGGCTCATTATTAATGATACTATTCATTAATTTCTTGTTGGGCTGATGTTATTTATTAAAATATTAAAGAAAGCTCCTGAGACACTCGCACGTAATGAGGGATGTGTCCTCCTTCCACAAACCCCCCTCTTCCTCCTCCTCCTCCTCCTCCTCCCTTCCTCCCTCCCTCCAACCAACCCCCCTCTGCTGGATGGATGGTGGGTGGAATTACCCCACTCGGACGCTGCTAGCCTGCGCACCCTCATTAGTCGTTCTCCAGGGCTGAGTGACACCATAAATCCATTCTACACATCCACCACCGGCAGCCATATACAAACGCACGCGTCTTGCCTCGGCCCGTTAATGAGCCATTCCCATGCACGGGGAATTGACTAGTGTCCATCCAACATAACTGGACGGTATTTTTTGGGAGAGCTAAATTGCAGCATTGGTGTAGATTTAGGGCGTCGGGAAGCATTTCCACTTCTAATTAATAAGTTATCATGTTGTAAACTTGAGATTGAACTGATTAGATATATCTGCAGTGATAAACAGAAGGGCATTGATTGTTAAAACAGGAGTACAATAATTCTGGGAGACATGCGTGGACTGAAAAAGGATAGTTTATTTTGTTAATCTAATGGTGGAAAACTTATAAAATACATATTAAGTTAGAGTCTTTACAGTTGTTTCATACATGGTAATATTGGGACTGAATTATCAAAGTTCCATTTTTAAAAAAAGTACAAGAAACCATAAAATAAAACTAGAAACCCAGCACTGAAAAGTCTCTGATGAAGACATTAAATCGATTTTTAACGGGGCTCATACTGCTCTGTTACCTTAACTGTGACTACATTGCCTCTCTCAAACCCCCTTATATTAATGGTTATACACAGAAAACTGGGAATCCATTCATCATAATAATTAATCTGATCCAATTATATTGCAAAGAATATAACAAATTGCAGGGGAAAATAATGATATATCACTGCCATGTCACCGGGATATGGGACTAAAGCAGTAATTAGACAGAGGGATTTTAAGGAGTATACAGCGAGCGAGCAGCTGATGGCTCGACTGAGTCTGATGATGTAATTAGAAGACAAAGTTGAACGCAGTGTTTTTGCTGGTTCAACTAATGAAGCTCATGGTTTTAGATTCAATATGTAGTAGGTATTGATGTTTTTATGACTGCAAGAGCAAAAAATATACTACAGCAGTTGAATGAGATGTAGACTTTGTGCATTATACGTCATTCCTGCACGGTTACCTTATGCACATTTAAGTTTAAGTATTTCTTCCTGCAGTGGTCAGACTCTATAACCAATAACTATTACATCACCAAAACTGACTAAAGTGCAATATTTCCCCAATCCAGTTCATCCTTCTCTTCTTACTTGTGCAATACATCTTTCTACCCATCTTCCCATTTCTGTTCTGTACATTCTTTATACCTATGCTACAAGTCTGTGCACATTTTCACAGCGTCATTGGTTTTAGAAATATTTGTAAATGTACTTATTTAGTTGTGTATATACAGTGTAAGATATGCTTATTTCTACTTCTTTAATGTTAATTGCTAATAACTTTTTAATAACTGCTATTTCATATGCTCTTGTTTGCTTTATACTGTTTTGCACTGTCTACTTTGCTGCTGTAACACTTACATTTCCCTGTTGTGGGACGAATAAAGGATATCTTATCTTATCTTATCTTAACACTAGACATATTTTTTACACACTAAATCTAATGTGAATTCAGATGCAGACTGGGTTTTCTTAGAGCCCATGAATGGTGACACATGAGTGGCCTGTGTGATAGGAATGCTCATAGATTTCTCATACACTGGTGTCAGT
Source organism: Notolabrus celidotus (assembly GCF_009762535.1). Lineage (NCBI taxonomy): Eukaryota > Metazoa > Chordata > Actinopteri > Labriformes > Labridae > Notolabrus > Notolabrus celidotus. The sequence continues at coordinate 17,719,476 of NC_048281.1, forward strand.
GTTACCATGTGTACAATGATGACAGAGGCTTATCACAGCTGCTCTAAAGCCGCCGCACAATAAGATGTCGATGATGCTCTGTAACATTGGAAGATGCAATAATTATCAGAGTGAAGGTAAATCCTCATCCATACAGTATTACATATATGCAGTTTAAAATTATCACTTAATCACATGTAAGCTTCCCCTAATAGGGAGCAATAAACTTGGATATGGAAGTAAACAGACAAGCATGAAGTAAAGTGAGTTTTCTTCGCATAAAGCCCTTGAAATCCTCCTCTCTGTTGTGGAATTGTTGGCTCCTCATGAGTACAGAATTAATCACCTGCCTGCCTTCCTGGTCTCTGTGCTAGGACCCGAGGACAGAGGTAATAAGACAAGCCCTTCAGGGACCCACTGCCAAGTATAAATATCAGCTGCTGTGCATATGTAAATCACTCCCGGATTTATTTATTTTTTAATTTCTCCTCAAAGGCTCAAGTGTGCTAATATCAAATAGTGAGCTTTTAGGGAGTGTTTAATGGCTGTTGGTGGGTGGTAGGGAGCGGCGGACTCTGGAGCGTGCGCCCGTTCATGAGTAATTAAGGGGTGTTTTGCCGAGCATAAATAATGCTGTTTGTATTGGCCCTTCGCAGGAGTGGAGAGAGAGAAGAGAGGAAGAGGCTAGGGTGGGGGGTGGAGGTGAGATGGTTGGTGGTTGCTGTGGTGGTAAGAGGGGGTGGGTGGGTATGGACAGACAGGAACAACAGGGGTTAACCCCTCAACACACCTCTCTGCAGCACTCTGCGCCTCTTAATGCGACATGCAGGCACAGGGAGGCTCATTTGTTCTATAGCACTCAGCATTACTTAAAGAAAATTATTGTTCCTAAGGATTGTGGTGACATGGGGAGAATTACAGTGTTTCTTTTTCACTAACCTCCCTAATCGTTCTCTGATAAAAATAAATGTCATAACTGGGAGAGCAGCACAGCAGTAAGAGCTCTAACACTTAAGATACATTGCTGTTGTGTTAATCTACAAACAGAGTAACATGTAATATTCACTGTATAATAGCATAAATAAGAGGAAGAAAAGAGGCAGGGATTTAATGCATCTATTCTTTAGTTTATGTTTTTATCAAACTCTAGAGATAGAGACAGAAACCTACATTTTTAACTTGATTATGATAATATCTTCAATTTATCCTGATTTCCTTTAAACTGAAATTTGCCTTTCGTCCTTTTGTTTTGCTGCTGGTTACTATAATTTATCTATAGTATATTTTAAGAAAGATCTGCTTGAACAATCTTATTGTCCTTTATTGTTATTCTGTAGACAAACTTTGGAGCATTACTCTTGCATGTTACTTTCTGTGCGTAGTAACTGCAAACACCTATAACACCATGTTAACTTTACAGTATTATCAAGAGGCTTTTGTAACAAATCCTCTGTAAGAAAAAAAAAAAAAGAAATCTGAACAGTGTGTACTCTAAGTCATGTCAGAGCAGGTGATTTTCACTGGCTTGGGAAATAGAGTTATTTCCTCACACATTAGTAGAGGAGTTGACAGGCCATAGAATGTACTGCACTTGAGCGCACTAATGGTCAGTGAGTACCCCCACCTCCCTCCCTCCCCCTCCCTCTCCCTCCCCCCTCCTCCTCCTCTCCGACACCACCACCGCAGACACCAAAGGAGTCGGAGCCATTTATAGATCCTTCCCTTCTTGTCTCTTCACGCCATCATGTTCACCTTCGCTTTAAAATGCTCAGGTATGCGCAGCGGCTTCAGATATCGCTTCAAGTGCTCATATAGTCCCACAGAAAGAGCACAAAGCCGGTTAGATTTAAAACACGTATTTCTGATTCAACTGTAAAGTTCCAAATTATCATGCACATAAAATATGCTTCTTGTTAGGATAAAACAATAGACACAGAAGGTGTAGTACATTTGTCTTAGGAGAAAAAACAAAGCTCCAGAGGAAGTCTGTGATTCTAAATGGTGCTCTACTTTATAGCACCTTGATCCAATATAGCCTCTAACAAAGAGGGAGTGCGTACCTTCCCTCCTCCTCTTTCTCCTTCTCCTCACAGTTTAAGTTGCCACAAAGGACTACACTCTTGAAGAGAAACACACTCACAATATAGGCTTGCAAGTTCCTCTGGGTACAATTATACAATGCCTCTGTAGTAACAAGTGGCTTAGGTAAAGGGGGGACGAGAGGACAACCTCTTGAGTGAAACAATTTAGCTGTCATGACTGTGTGGCAGGACCTAGTCCTGTTTGGGAAGCCGGCTGATCCCAAGAGTCAGAAGATAATCGTGTCCAGGCCAGAGAACCAATAAATCAATCTGGTTTAACCACAGCCTTCCCCGGAGCTCTGTTTATCAACAAAAAAAGGAACCAGGAGCAAGTTATCTGGTCATCTGTTACCATGAGACGTCCAGAAAATCAACAGGAGAAGAAAGTACTTTGATTAATTCTCTCATCACTTTTCTACTTTCCTGCTATTTAGAAATAATACTTTTGTCGTAGATAATTCATTTTCCTGCAGCAACAAACTGTGCTCACAGGCAGACGTTTTTGGAAGTGATTTTGAGCCCATGCAGTGATTTCCACTACAAAGCCATGTCTGTTTTTAATGCATTGCCACCTGAGGGCCTAAAGAACAGGACATTTTAGTATTAGTTGACAGTTTGTATAGAGATTTCTGCAGATTCTCTTAATCTTTTAAGGATATTATGCACTGTAGATGATGAAATCCTCAAATTCTTTGCAATTTGAAGCTGAAGGACATTATTCTCAAACTTTTGAACTACTAGCTCTTGTAGACTCTCACAGACTGGTGAAACTCGTCCCATCTCTACTGCAGAAAGATTTAAGGCTGATTTATACTTCTGCATCTCTGAAATTCACAGCCGATGTGCGGCTGATGTCCGGGATCCCGGAAGTCCTGTAAATGCGGGAAACACAATGCCGCTGAGCAGACCAATCACAGAGCTTGGGGCCCGCGTTGATTCTACGGGTAGTTACATTTGAAGGCTGATTTATACTTCTGCATTGAATCGACGGCGTAGCCTACACCGTGGGTCCGCGTAGCTCCCGTACCTACACAGGGGCCTACACACGTAGCTGACATGCACCTCTTCCAAAATGTAACTATGCGTCAAATTGACGCGGACCGGATCCCGGACATCGGCCGCATATTGGCCGTGTATTTCATCTCCTCCTCTCTATTCTTCATGTAATCATGTCTGTATGATAAACAGCAACATGTATCAGCTGTAGATTAACATAACACGTTATGAATCACTGTGGAAAAGTAAACATACATCGCAGCGGGGCCGGAAGGAAGCGACCGGCTATCAGAGAGACCACACTGTTGCTGCGCGACGCGGACACATCAACGCACAAGTATGTGTCCGCGTCATGTCCGCGTCAGCCCCTGCTGCGTAGGGGAAACGCAGAAGTATAAATCAGCCTTTAGAGGAGGTGCATGTCAGCCACGTGTGTAGACCTTTGCGTAGGTAAGGGATTTATGCGGACCCCCGGCGTAGGCTACGCCGTCGATTCGACGCAGAAGTATAAATCAGCCTTTAGCCCCTCTGATGTGCCCTTTTTACACCCAGTCATGTTACAAACCTGTTGAAAATTAATCTGACTAGTTGAGGTGCTCCACTTGGTGTTATGTTTAGCATTACACAACATTTTCAGCGTTCTGTTGTCTTTGTCGCAACTTCATTGAAATGTGTTGCTTGTATCAAATCTAAAAAGAGCATAAACTTTTTATAAAACAATACATATTAGGGTTTCAATAGATTGCAGATGATCAAACTCTGTTTGTATCAACATTTTTCATAACTTCTTTAGAATGCCATTGTAAGTTTATCCCAGTATCACCTCAAGGATCATGCACACCTAAGCTTTGTTTGTTCATTAGACTTTTAATAAGCGGAGGTATCAGAGCCCACACACGCTGGGATTGTTTGTGACTCACCAGGAGCTACTGTAAAGCTAACAGGGCCTGGCAGCACCTGTGGCCCCCACGTTTCAGCTGCCAGTGCTGTGCTGCGGGGCCCAGGAGAGCCACATTAGCAGCGAGGGTTGCAGTGAGTGGAGCTCCACTATAGCGCCGGTCATGCTGGGGAAATGTCAGCCGCGAAACCAGCCAGGTCCACCGAGTCCTGAGCCCGGCTCTGGCGCCCAGCATGACTCTGACATGATCATGGACGGCGGTTGTGACACATGTAAGCAATGACTCCACACAGCTATCTGATCAGCATTACGCCACTGTCAGAAGGCTCTGACTGCAGGAGCGTGATGGGAGCTGTGATAGGGCTCCCTGGCTCATGTGGGTCAGAGATGGAGAAGGCCGATGCACCTCCATGAAAGGACTCACTGAGACACTCTACCTTTTAAATATCAACGATGTATGATCTGTTTGAAAAGCCAGAAAATAAAAAACAAATCTTTTACAAATGTATCTTTTTAATTTATTTATTTTTATCTGTGTATTTATCTCTCACTGGCTGCATTTTTTATTAATGAACACACAACCAGGGTTTTAAATACACCAGGAGCAAAAACAACCATTATTTGTCATAAGCCATGTGTGTGCATCAACCATCAATCATTGCCATCACAATTGCCACAGTCTGCTGTCAGCGCCTATTACCGCTGAATTCATTTCCCTCAATTAATTCAAAATCTAACCCCTTGGCAACCACCAATGTATGTTTTTTTTTGTATCCATCCACCCACCTATTTGTCAAAATGGAGTCAGTGACAGTACAGTAATGCATTTATTATAAAAAGGAGAAACAATAGCACACACATACCGCTAATTAACTCAGCGTTTAGGAAAGACACACAGGAAGAGTATTTTTGGAATATAATCAAGACTACGTTTTGATCATACATACATATAGTCTGACTTATTACTGTTGAATATTAGATCTTTTTTTAAAAAAAAGGAAACTTTGGGTCTTCTTATGACGTTTGCTGTTAGTACTTGTCTTTGATTTAGCATTCCTCATTCCTCACTAGCTTAAAAAGCCTCAGCCCACACATGATATCAGATCAGTTAAGAAAGAAAAGACAAAGAAATGTCATCAGCTTGTTGCTGTCTGATTATTTGTCTTATCTATATTACCCCCACACTTACAGATATGACTACAAACAGCATAACACAAAGAAGACATAATTAATAAACAGCATAAAGTGTTACTCTCCTTATCACCAAGGCTACTGTATTATATTAAACAACAGTTTTGTCTTGGGAAGGACAGGGAGACTTTCATGCCCAAAATGAAGTGTTTAAATTAATTAAGTGTGAACAAGATTTAACTTCAGGATATCATTTGAAAGTATAATTGCCTATAGGGATTAAAATGAACTCTGTGGGCTGCAGTGTCACCCCACTGAGCTCCCCATGTTGGGAAAATGTCCAGTTTTAAAGATTAATTTGCATCTTTGAGGAGAAAGTCTTAATCTTGATCTTAGAGGACGTTCGAAGAGAAGAAAAAAAAACTTGGTTGTAATCAGATGCCACTTGACTCAAATGTTCAGCGTGCAGAATCCACATTACATTTTTTCCTGTGCATGATTCCAATCGCGTTAGCAGCCGTGCAGGGAGCGTTTCAGCGTGCATATTAATTACACAGGGGCTTTGTCATGTGCGGGTCACAGCAGCCATGCTAGCTAAGCTGGGTCATTTAAACCGGGAGTGCAGCTTTGTGAGCCTGCTGTGCACATCACGGCCTCAGTCAGAAGTTAAAGCCCTGCAGAGAGAGGTTGCTGTTGTGATTACCAGCTCGGTAATAAATACCAATTTCCCACCAGCACCTGCAGAACTCATGCATCTAAGCAGCTCTCAACAGGATTTAAACACGCCTGTTAGACTGTGTTTATTACACATTAAGGAGCTAGGACAGCCGATTATTTTGACCACTTATACTACAAACCTATAGTTATTGATGGAACATTCTAAATAACAAACTTGTTTCAGAAAAGTAAGCGTATCATTGAGAATGATACTCACTGTATACAACCTGCAATGACGTTACTGTAGCATCATAAGTTTCACTTTTCTGCACTTTTGTGAAACATGATTTTTATGACAAAATGACAATTTTTATTTTTTTTGTAAATTTGCATCCCATGCAGTGTCTTGGCCACAAGTGTTAGCTGACGTGAGCTCATGTGACATTTGGGAGGAGGGATGGGCACGAGTCGTGGCAGGTTAGCCATGCAGCGATGACTCAGCCTGCTGATGTGTGGGACATTTCTCACATCTCTTTAGGCAAAGCCCCTCACACTAAAAAGCTCCAAATAGCTCCTAACAACTCCCAGACCCGAGGAAAAGAGATTCTCTCCCCTTTCGGCACACTTATTCTAAAATTTCATGGTTTTATACTTTGTTAGTCTGTGTGAGGAAATCCCCCGCCAGGAATCCTGGAAAACTTTATAAGTAAACTTCTGATAACCCAAACTTTCTGTTTTGAAGTGTTTTTAATTTTTTCATTATTCTACTTGTTTTTGTCATTTTGCATTCAGAAGGAAATCTACCCAAACTTGAACATATTTAATATAAAAATCTGTATTTAAATGTGGAGAAGAAAGGACCTTTCATTGAGATTTAATACTATTGTTTGAAGAATAATAAGTAGAGCCTGAAAATTTCTGCACAAATTACATTTTCTGTGATATTTTCATCAGGAAGCTACACCTGCAGCAACTCTGTGTCCTTGAAATAATTACACTTGTTCTGTCCTGCAGGTCATAATTCATCCTCATTGTCCTGAACTTTCATGTATGAAATAAAAAATCTCCATACACATGCAAATGCCCATAAAGCATTTGTTGTTCAGTGGGAAGCATGAATTAGGCTCCACTCAGTATACAGAAGTGATACCCAAATCCGGGAATGTGTCCTTTTGAGGCTCACCTAACAAGTTTGGCCATTTCTGATTAGCTCAGCAGAAAGTGTGATAGTTTACCTTGATAAATTAGAGGAGGCAAGATTTAATGAACGGAACATGGGGGTCACCTTTGTTTCTTGGGGTGATACAATAAGAAAAAAACAAACAGATTTTTCTTACTGCCACATGCCTCTCCTTAATAATCAGATTTCTCATCCTCCTCGTAATAGAGGGTGCACAGAATCTCATTACCTTCTCTAGCTGAGGGGAGAGAGGCAACACTTCTTCTTTGACTTCCTCTGTAAAACAAGGAGGGGGAGTAGGCGGTGGGAGGGGGGGTGGAGGTAGAAAAAGCACAAGACACACTGAGTTCTGCTTATTTGCACATACATCGACATCCCCTTACAGATATGTAAATTACTCAGGCAACACCCAAATGCTAAAGTCTACACCATTAGTTTTCCACTTCATAATCTCCACATGGGGCCGTTAGAGGGATAATGTACCATACAATACATGGTTTACTTTTAATTAATAGGGAAAACGTATTTTGAATCGAATATTAAATCTAGATTAAGGGGGAAAACCTCCCAGCTCTTTGTAAATGTAAGCGTCTGCACCTTTTAAAGAAAGAGGAAACAACAGCTAAAGCAGTCCACCTAAGGGGAAAACATCTGAAATCCAGAGGAGTGAAACTATTTAACTGAGCAATGGAGGATCATGAATTTATTTTTCACACAGTAAAGGGAGTGCAATGTAATACTGTAACAAGAAAAGAGGCAAATATTATAGGAAATTAGAAGCTGTGTACTATTACTACCACATCCATACAGTATTTGAATGACAAAAAAATAAACTGAATGATTCCATTAGTACTTCAACAAAATGTCAACAATCTGAGGGGTGGTACAATGTTCCAGTAGCTCTGTGGAACTGTAGTCAATTAATGACTTTGGCGCCCTTCTTTGAAGAAAAGTGATCCTGCTGGTGTCAAAGTTCTTGATCTGGCTAGTATGTGCTTTGTTTTAGAAGTAAGTGAATGTAAGCTTTAATAATTTTGAAATGTAAGGTTTCTGATGTAATAGCTTACTTTGTAGAAAAATGATCTGATCCGATCCTCATATTGGGAATCAGTCAGATGATGACTCAAAAAGCTACATTAGGTATCAATGAAAAGGACCAATCCATGGGGCATCTATTCAAGTTACTTCAATGTTATTCTGTGTTTACAACAACAATGTATGCATACACCGCAAGCAGCACCAATTAAAAAAAGCCGATCTTTACAGCAGAAATAAACACGTTTACAGCCTGGTACAAAAGACGAGTGTAGTCTGGATAGCTCATTTCTTGATCGGCACACACTGAATGGGGGTGATATTTTTCATAACAATGCCGTTTCGAAGATATAAAGGTTGTGAGTTTTCCATTATGAGAGACACAGCTGACTTGACTGACAGGCGGGAACACTGTAGCTGTTGGCTAGGAGACTCAAAACCCGCCTCTTTACCTCACACTAGCTTGACAGCACTTAGATTGACTTCAGCATTTCCAATATCGCACCCGTCTATGATTGGCTTCAAAACATCGCTCAGAAATAGATGGGTGACGTCACGGATACTACGTCCATACTACGTCCATTATTAATAGAGTCTATGATACTACGCCATCTGGGGTCTGTGCATTTTGTTAGTTGGGGAGCTAATGTGGCTAATGTAAGGACACCAATTACAGTGGCTCTGCAGTTTGGAGGTACTTCAGAAATGTTACGCTAACATTTCTAACAACAACAGTATCTGTAAGGGTCCTCTTTTGAATGATGGCAGTAGTGCAGCAAAATTAAAGGTGACATATCATGCAAAATTGACTTTTTAATGGTTCTCTACCTGAAATATGTGTCCCTGGCATGTCTACAAACCCCCCGAGAATGAAAAAAATCCATTCTGCCCCTGTTTTGATTTCTCCATCTTTCTGTAAATGTGTGTGAAACGAGCCGTTTCAGACTTCCGTGTTTTTGTTACGTAACAACAATATCCGGTCTGTCACGGAGTCAGAGCTCGGAGCTTGTTCAGCCCATAGACTGTATAAAATAATACTGAATCCCTCCCCCGTTTTTCATTACCTGCACAAATATGTGGTAACAAGGAGCTTAGGAGGGAGGCATGCTAGTTGTAGGCTGTCTTAATAAACACAAAGGTCGATTTTACTCCCCACGTCTGCAGATTTGAAGATCTAGTGGAGGATCTTTATTTATCATGGATAAGTGCTAGCGCTAGTTAGCATAGCTACATAGCTATATGTCGTAGCTGTAGCTGTGTACCAGGACACACGTCTACATACTGATAAATAAAAGAACAAGAAACACTAAATCTATGACCAATCGTTCAGAAAGGTCCTGCTACAGGCGCCTCTCCATCAGGATCAGATTCTGGATCAGATTCAGAGGGTTGAAGTAACGCGATCTCTGAGCAGCCGTGTATATTCAGCCAAGAGGTAAACATTAGATCAACGTGCTGGAGAGCCGAGGCACATCCACTTCCTGAGGGGGCGTGGTCAGAGAGAAAACAGAGTGTTCTGAAGAGGACTGAAGAAGAGGGATTTTCAGGCATGCCAAAATCTGATTTCAAAGTGTTTTTTTGAGCATAAACTTTAAAGACATGTTTTGGGGACCTCTTAGACCAATATATATTGATGAAAAAAGCGTGATATGTCACCTTTAAATGGAAGCCAAAACGAACACTTAGCAGTCCTAAACTTCCCAGTGATGGTTTTAAAGTGTGAAAAGTAACAGAAAATGTTTTTGACAGTTGACCGTCACGAAAACATTTTTCTGACACTGCTCTGTCTGAACTCAACAAGAGCATTCATAAACATTTAACAACAGAGTTATAGCGCTGAGCTTCACCACAGATTTTTTAAGCTCCGGCATTTGCCCGTCGTCAATCTTAATTCTAACAGTACACACAGTGGCGTGTCCAGAGGGGTGGCAAAGGGTGGCACTGGTTCCCCTTTGAAATCCAATTGGCCACCCCAGGGGCCACCCCAAAATCCTTAACTATAATTGGCTATTTGCCTTGTCATAGGTGGGGTTTCTGTTACAATCTATAATTTGGGATGAGTTAAAAGGCTGACAGTAGATTTCTTTATTAGTGCCCTCAAATGTGACTTTGAAAAAACATCTTTTGTAAGTCCTTAAAGAATTAAGCTTAGATGATTTATGCCAAATGCAAAATGAATATTAGAACTGTTTAATACTTTAATGAAAGTAGGTTGTGAAGACAGGAAGGGTAAATGTTATTTATTTGTAAATGCACTGGCCACCCCTGCCTATGTGAGAGCCTCAGTTGGGCCACCCTGGTCAAAAAGTTCTGGACACGCCCCTGAGTACATTATTTGGACACAAGTTACACACCACACAGTGCAGTGTTGCAAGCTACAAACTTCCACAGATCCAGTCACTCAATTCAGACAGGCCTGGAGGAAAAGCTTGACCAGTGGCATATTTTGTTGAATACAGGGCATGCCAGTTTGTTGTTGTCAATTTAGTGACGTAAATGTGATATTTAATGGAGTGTTTCCCACGCATAGACGATACCTGGGCGGGCCACCTAAGTGCAGTGTCAGCCTCCCAAGAATAATCTCATATAAGATCACCATCCATTATCAATGATTTAGACGATCTCCCGTCGCTCTCTGCCCCTGCGTCTGATAACCTGCAGTGCCTGACACATGCTCTGCAGGTGTGTGTGAGAGAGAGAGGGAGAGAGACAGAGACAGAGACAGACAGAGACAGAGAGAGAGAGAGACAGAGACAGACAGAGACAGAGACAGAGAGAGAGAGAGAGAGAGAGAGAGAGAGAGAGAGAGAGAGATACAGAGAGAGAGAGAGAGAGAGAGAGAGAGAGAGAGAGGTCTTTGGGTACTTCCCAACAGTTAATGCACTGATTGAGGAGCAACGTCTCATTTTAAATATGAACCTTCTCATACAGCTGTTGTAACAGTTTGGAGGCTGCTGCTGATGTCTTATAGCTCTATCTTGATATTTCCTTTTCTTTCCTCATTCAATGTTTGTTTTTTTTTTACTTTTAATTCCTGACTAGAGGCTTACAGTTGAACTGCAATTCCTGTCAGTTTTGAGGACCTACTTCCCAAACTGCAGGTACACATTCATGATTTTATCAATACACAATAATACGACCAGTTAAAGTAAATATTTATTGATTTCATTTTGTTTTATAAGGGTAATGTGAGGGTGTCACCCTCACATTACGGAATAGAGATTGTTCATTTAATACTGGTGTCGGATTAGGTCAGTATCTTTATCAGCCAATACCAATGCCCAGGTTTTAGGACTGAAAAGTCGGATCAGTGCGTGCCTACTTTGCAGCTTAAATTGGGCGCTGGACTGACCCTAAATGCACTTGCACCATGCAGTTTTTTTTAAATGAGGAACTAGATTCTCAATGGTAGTTCATACAGTTTTCATGTATTACTTATTGAATATTTAGCACTAAATATTGAATGCTGTTGAATGTTGAACGATATTGTTGACTGGAATTATTTGTTGTGATTAGCTGTGGCTACATTATCTTTATCCTGGCACTTCTTCTGGCACTAGATGGCAGAACCTGTGGCCAATCAACTTGAAGCACTTTGTCGCACTTACTAAGGTTTTTCCCTCCAGTCTAAATTCTTGCTTGTGTTGTACGTCGCTTTGGGCAAAAGCGTCTGCTAAATGAAATTGTAGAATTATAGATATATTCATTCTTTTATGTTCAAACTGGTTGAAATGAGTTCAAACATATTTAACAGCAGTTGACATTATTTTCTTTTCACCTCTGACTTTAATACATATAACAAAAAAACAAAGACCCCATATAACTTCCAATCTAAAGCCCCACCACAGAGGCCCAGCAGTGGTGTAAGATTGGTACATCCACAGTCCTCATCTGGGGTTTGAAAAAACATTTTTTTGATCTCTTTTGATCACCCCTCCATCTGACAGACCACAAAGTACAGGCGAAAAGGACAGCTCCTCCACTACTCAAAGTGGCACCGTACAGTATAACCCTGAGCGCGCTCTGCTCTCTCCAAATGCCAGACTTTATTGCCAGGTTGAGCCCTGGTTAGACCAATCTGCACTTCTTATATCCCCTGTTCTCTCTTCTTTTGTCATAAAGCCATCCTTCCAACATCACAAACTCCCTTGATCAATATGCTTCTCCATTCCTTTTACTCACAAGCATACATGTCAGCTAAGGCTCTAGCTGAAGGCATGCTTGTTTATATATCGAAGCTTCATGTACACTGTACGAGTGGTTCTTCCTTTATAAGCACACCCAGTGTTCCCACTCCCCTAAGCAGGAGGTGACAAAGCATTTAGCAGCTCCTCTACACCAACTGACACATTTGACTTCAGTTTGCATTAAGCACAACAATTAATGCATGTTAATTCTTAATTATGCTAATTTCAATTGAAATGGGCTGTGAGGTTCTCACAGGGTGGCTTGGTGAGAGAGGATTCTTTTGAGAGGTTGTTGTTGTCTCTGGTAATTCTGCTAGCACATTCACATGTCCTCTGGTGTTAGGTACCCTTAATGAGCATGGAAGTTCAAACATGACATGCTCTGGGCTCATAAAAATAATTGGGCAGTTTTTTATCAGTCCAAAGACACAAAAAAATCTGAAAACAATGTAATTCATTTGCATGCACCCTTACCAAAATTAACAGTGACTGTGTTTTAAATACAAAACAATGGTGCAACATCGGGACACTCTAAAGGTATTTTATCACCTGATTATATTACAAGAAACACAAACAATACACTGCCTCAGTAAACAGTGGCATTATAATTAAAAAAAATTGGGATTCACCAAAACTTGCATAATGCGACCTGAACAGAGGTATTAAATACATCCCAAAATGACTGACAAAGGAATCCAATGACAGAAAGAGACCACTTTACATACATGTGCAATATATTCTCACTCAGCTTGCAAACTTTTGTCCAGTCAAATGAAGCCCAAGCTAGCCATCAGCTACTCGAGTGTGTATGTGTGTGTGTGTGTGTGTGTGTGTGTGTGTGTGTGTGTGTGTGTGTGTGTGTGTGTGTGCGTGTGCGTGTGTGTGTGTGTGATGACCCTATTAGCTTCTAGGAGCACAGGCTAACTCGAGGGAGTTCTAGTGTACCCAGTTATTCGCATTAAAGACACCGTTCCAGTGTGCTGCACCTTGACAAGCAAGAATGGAGTTTGTGTTTGGGATCTAAGAGGGGACAATTCACTGTAGTTGGGTTTAAAAATCTGTTTAACATGGTTTACTGAAGCTAAAACATTGTTGGATGAGGTCTCATGGAATCCAGGTTACATTTCACCCTATTGCCTTCCACACAGCCTGTTTTTCTATATACAGACAATGCTGACTGAACTGCTAATGGAAAACTCAACTTAGAACACTAGCTAAAACCAAATTGGTTACAGTAAGAAATCCAATTCCAAAATCTAGTCCTGCACCGACATAGTAAGCATTTTTATGAGGGATGCACAGAGTATATCAGTGCAACAAAATAATGGCTGATAAAGATTTTTTTCTATAATTTCACTACTTCAATCGTTCAATTTTATGCAATAAAAACACAAGATAAAGCTGCTTTCTTTTACTTGCTAACAAGCCTAAACATTTTGAAACTACAGGTGATACAATTCGCCATTACATGCAGCAACAATCTGACAAGAGAGTAAAGATGGCATCACTGATTTGAACGTTTCTAGAAGATAACAAATCCTTTAATTTGCCAAACACCCTGAAGAGAAGAGGATAAAAAGTTGTCAAGTTTTAACACAGCAAATCTATGATGCCACCTATAATTGAAGTTGTATTAAAGCATTAGCATTTACACTAAGCAATAAAAGGCCAATGCAATGTTTTTCGTGTGTTGACAAAGTGATTACACTTCAAATTGGTCAGTATAGAGTATTAGTATACATGCATCTCTCGCATCAGCCTCAGGTGTGCATAAACTACACATTTTAAAATAAGAAAATGTAAAAAAAATTAATAATTGTATTAATAGATAGATCATCAGCTACCCAGAGAATAATTCATGTCATTTCGGTGTTGACGAGATGTTAGCATGGAGCCATGAAATATGTTGTGTGCAAAGACCTTGTGATAATTGATAAACAGCACTTGTGCTTTACAGAGTTATTGTGGTTACACTACAAAACATATAAGCATATACCTACACACAAGGTTTTACATTTCTTAATGCAGTTCTACAGAATAATGTGAAGAAATATGTCTTGACGTGTAAATTACTGAGCAATTTAATGTCCTCATGGCTGACAGATAACAGAGAGGGAAAACAAGGTTTGAGTGGGAGAATGAAACTTGCAGGAAACTGTACTTTCCTGTAGGGCTACTGTGTTTTACACACTGTACTGTATAGATGGCCAGACAGGACACTAAAGTTGCATATGAAACAAAGAGCAGTTAAAATTCTCTCTGTCCCTGCTGGTTAATAAACATGATAAATCGAATCTCTGTTTCATCCCATCTAGACTATTCTGGCTCTGAATTTTATTCTTTGGCTTCAGCACTGCGCCTGGTCATAGCTTCGCACTCAACATCGCACTATAATTCCCCTGGGGAACATAGCAAAGCGATCTGTCTGGTGGGTAATGTACTGTACACATGTGCTGTAATGAGATACAATTAAATCAAACCAAATTGTGTGGACAACTTAGTGCATCTAATTTTCTGATCTTTCTGCTGTAAGCAATTTCAAATTTTTCAATAAAAATCAGATTTTTGTGTCAGAAAAAAAACATGTCTCTCTGCCTCTTTAAAGTGAACCATCTTATTAGTGCAATTCCCCAACCAGAAACCTGCAAAATGTGCACTTTTCATTTTACAGTTTCATAAAATGTCTCTAATTCCCTCTATTCTCCTGTGTTTAGGGTATTCAAGGAAAATGAACAAGACATGGTTGGGCACAGTTAAAGTCTGATGCAGTCGGAATATTTCACCTGACATGAGCTGAGCAAGTCGCATGGCACAACCAAGCACAACTGGGCCATTAAATATATGTAAATGAAGAGAAACACAAGAGAGCCGGGTATAATAGCACGCACAAGGGAGAGATGGATCCTGGGTAGTGATTAATTTATTTGATGATGCCTCTAGTGAGGAATTTTAGGTCACAAATGAAGTGACAGGATGACAAATTACCATTTTAAGGAATTTACTGGGAATCATTAATGAACAAATGTAAGGTAGTTTACAGCAGGAGGAAAAGACGGAATAAATGTAGATCTCTTTCCTGATATGAGATAAATCATTTTACTTTTTAGCATATACTTTCAGGAGTATCTTATTAGAAATGCTATATCCTATTCTTTCTGAGCAGCAAATTATTTGGTATTGAAAGAGGCAAAAATAAATAGCTGGTTTAGTTTCTAAGTGTCTAAGAAGCATTGGTGATGAGGTTATATCTCTATGTAAACCCTGCTGGAATTTTACAGTCAGTGAAGTCAAGTTTCAGCCACAGCAGCACTCCAAACTATGCTCTTATCAACATGAAACTCTGTTATTTCTATTACAGATCTGACACCATCAAGCCACAAAGACTAAATGAAGTGATTGAGGATGTGCTGTGTACCCTTCTGTTTCTAACTACTTAAAAATAATTATGATTCCACTGTAGATCAACACCTCTAATGATGCTCTATAATTTCGAGCACATGTCTAATTAAGAAAAGGATTATGCAGAGTGATGCAAAGTCTGGCATGCTCCTTATAGGAAGAATTGTACGTATTGCTTCTGGCATTTCTTAAATAATTTGGCTTTGTCACTGACAGAATAAATCAATTCATTAATTAAAATTAAGTTCATGTGTAAAAGACAGTATCATAGTTTATTTTAGTGTTAAAGGAGACAGATGCTCTTTCAAGACTCGCTGTCAAGCTTGTCTGTCCCGTTCACTTTGCTGCCTTTAAATGGCTTTTAAAAGCCAGTGGTAAAAGAGAGCCGAGATGACAGGAGGAATCTTCACTGCGTGGATTAATCCGACAGATTCCTTGATTCCCCTCCTGGGCCCCTCTGGAGGAGCCGACGCTTCAGAGACTTGATGGTGCATTACAGTAGGTGTGACAAATATCTTTGGTTTGGAAGTGCTAGTGGTGTGTTGGTTCACAGATGACATGTCACTGGGATGTCTGAAAACACTCATAATTGCACTTTCCAAAAGGGAAGCAGTGTCCCAATTTGGTCCATGCTGCAATGATGTGTCCCTGAGAGGAAGCTGCTCTGTATCTGATAATGTTATACTTGTTACATGTGGGGCATCACAAGAAAGGAGCAGATTTAACTTTGACTAAATACATTTGATACAAAGAGATGCTAAACATATGAAATGGTACTCAATTTGGAACAATGAAACAACTTCATACCAACATTTTCTCAACAATGTCGATTATTTGGCAGCACATTCCTAAACCATGAAATCCAAAATTATATTGAAATAAGGACTGTCAAACATTTAATTTAAAACAATTGCATGTAACCGCAGAATTTCCATAGTTAATCAAATTTTTTAATTACATGTCTTAAATTGTATTATTTTTTTGTACAAAACAGTTTATTAGTACATATTAACAACATGAAGCAATTTTTACTACTGTCTTAATGTGGAAAGGACATTATCTTTGTTACAATAGTGCCCCTCAAAGGCAACTCATATGTGTAGTTGTTGGATGCGATGCTAATTATTTAAGGCAGACCCTTGGCCTTGTCCTGCACAATGTTAATCTGCCTACTAGCTGTAGCCCCCCATTTAGCTATTGCTATTGAAAGTTCTTGTAGAGTTGTCCCATTTCCATTGGAGGGGGGCTCTCTGCATCATCTGTGTGGTTGGCCAGTAAGTGGTACTTAAAGATGGGGTTGGTAGTCAGATTTAGATACACTTTTTGTTATACTGGTTAAAATGATCTTTATGTCCCGATAGTAATCAATACATAATGTGTTCTTAAAAAAGAGCCAAAGAAGCTGCTATCTACAGCCGGAGTAAACCTGGAAAAACACCAACCAATCCCTGCCTTTAGGGTCCAACTTATGAAACCAATTAAATCCCGTCCTGTCGTTCTGCCTGCCTCCTGCGCATGCATTTCCCCGGCGTGCACTCCCCGTCTCCTGCCTCTGCTTCTCCTGACTCTACTGACTGCCCCTCTCGCTCAACCTCGGGCCTGTCCCCTCTGACCCGATGAGGTGCTCAGGACTGTAGTCTAGATCAGAGTCTAAAAAGCTCTCACCACGGGGTCTCTGACAAGCATAAAAAATGAATGACATTTAGTAAGTCATACAGAAAATTTAGATGTAGTATAATAACTTTTCTCCTGATATCGTGTCACCGGTACAACTGGATAATGCAAGCATGACAGTTGTGAATACCTACAATAGCCAGGTTTGTTTGTGTATTTAACTTTCACTATGATAATGTTTTGGTGTTTTCTTACTGCCGAGTGAGACATTAGCTGACATAGTGCAAAACACAAATGATGTCTGAGGACCGGTTTTGAATCAGTCACCATCATATGGTCTCGAATCAGCGGCACTCGTGCATGTGAGCGAGGGCGTCCTTTTGGAGGAGCTCCAAGGGGGGGATTAGACAGAGTCCTGAGGAAATGCTACATTCAAATTCATGCTAGTTTTCCGTGACTACCAACCCTAGCTTTAAGACTCAACGTACTCCAGTGGTAACTCAATAACATTGACAGTAAATGCAAATATGTTTGGTCTTGTCCCAGCAGAACTTGGAAGCTGAACTTGTCAATCAAAGGACCTGGAGTCAAAGGACTCCAGCTCAAAGAGGTTTGTTTCTTCTTGCCATCCATAACATCTCTGAGGCAACTATCGCTGATTTCTGACAGGATGAGCTGAGGGTCATAATCACACTCTGTGCGGACATTAATCACGTGTTAAAAATGTGGTGAGTTAAAAGGAATTTGCATTAACGCATTAACATGCTAACTTCACAACCATAATTAAAATGTTTATATTGCATTTTTTGTACGATTTTATGGTTTGTATATTTTTTCGAAGTAGTACAACTTTGACTTTGATCATACTGTCTCGATTGGTACTAAAACTGGAGCAATGAATTGCATACTTGGCAGCTTTGTGGTGCCTTAACTAACGTGCTCTTTCTCCATGTTATGTCCAAAACATATGACAATTCAGACTATTTTTTACTACTCTTTGTCTGATGAAAACCAAAAGGTAACAACATAATCTTCACTTCTGTTACTCCAAGACTCATCAAACAATTCCATATGTAACTGCTTATATTACTCTGTAAGTTACCCTGTTTGGCTACTACTAAGACTGGTGGATATATTGATTTTTTACAATGTATATATTTTAAACAAGATACTGGGTGAGACAATATTGTCTATATTGATATTGTTTATGTTGTGATATAATGTGTTTGACTACAGCAAACCAGACAGGGATATCTACATGACACTACATTCTGAAGTCCGATAGCTCTAACTGCCAACTTTCTTCTACATAACGGAGCACTACTCTTGATTTATGTCACAGTACAAAAGAAGCAGTATGCCCACATCCCTTTTCTTTGTCCCAAAAGGCATTAAATCAAATACCAGAGGAGCGGCTTTCTGTTTCTACGATAGATCTGGGTTATTTTGCTCACAAGTTTCCTCTAGATTAATTACATGAATGATTACTTTTGCTCAGAAAAGCAGCACTCCTACTGAACATAAGCCTGGCAGTAACACAACAGCCTATCACAACTCAGTGGTGCAGACACAGTCTATTTTTGCTCACTACATAAGTATTGCATTAGAGGGAAACGTGGAAATTGGATGCTGAAATTGAAAAGTCTTTAAGGAGCCTGAAGAATGAGCGTTGCCCTTGTTCTCTTTCAAAACCCAGGACACAAAACCAGATTTCTTGATTATCTAATTGAGAGGTTTATAAGATTTTCCAGGGGTCTGCTGAGAGAAGGTATATGAAAATGTATGTTTTTCTGTAGAGTTTGGTTTCCAGGAAAGCATGCTTGTCTTGAGCAAGAGTCATCAGTTTACAGTTGACCAGAGTTTTAGGTGATACACAGTATAAGAAGGAATCTCCAACTATTTACCTTCTAGAGCGTATAAATCATGCTTTTAGAAAGTAACATACAGACTCTAAAGATTTAGAGCCCTAGTTGAACGATCTAAAAGGCAGTCCAAAGCTAATGGAGCAAAGTGAATTGGCACACAATCTAGGCGCTAAGTGAGGCTGCAACCTCTTTGCAGGGTGCAAAGGGGTTGGACTGAGTCCCTTGATTATTCTAAGAGTTGTGTTTTTGGTGTAACATGATTCAAAACTATCAGTGTGTCTGCTTTCACTTTCTCTAAGAGCCAGGTGAGTTTGCAGGCATATAACTATTTATTTAACAGCATATTTCAGGCTTTCTATTTAAATGTGCTGGCTTTAGCATTTGTATATTTATGGAAGAGGCACAGTAGCACAACTACATTATTTTTTTAAATCTCAGGAAACACTGACAATATCAGTCAGGATCTAATGATGACTGACATCCCATGTGCTTTACACTAGAGAAAGGTAGGCTGTTAGTCTTTATTGATAAGTTCAGTCATTATTAATGTCTGGGGGCACCATGTTTAGTGGCACCAGGAGTAATATTTGAAGACAGTTAAACAAAAATTCACCTTAGGTGTGTGTGCGTGCGTGCGTGCGTGCGTGCGTGCGTGCGTGCGTGCGTGCGTGCGTGCGTGCGTGCGTGCGTGCGTGCGTGCGTGCGTGCGTGCGTCTGTTTTTGCATGTATTCAAGACTTCATGCATCAATCAGAGCGTATATGATGGAGAGCTTGCTGACATCTCTGGCTGTAGTTTTTGGCTTGTGCAGGCCTGACGTGAAGCAGGCCTGTGAGGAGAAAGTGGTGACAGTGACCTTGTCTTTTGTCACCCAAAGATCAGCCCTATACATAAACCTGTAACATGACGTATGGAGACGAGGGGAAAATATTTTCTTCTCCAATCCCCCTGTCTCAATAAAAAACTAAATTTCACTTTATCAGCAAAATCATTGATACCCAGATCCCTGCTGTGTGGCTCTTTGTGTCTAAAAAGCAAAGCAATGTTAATTGTGAACTCTTCAGCCCATATTACAGTCTCAGTAATGCGCCATATAAATATCAGGAAAGTACTGTGTCAGTGACTTTAGACCTTAGATCAAATTTCATTGGTCCAGGGTCCAGACCATAGACTGTATAAATAATGGACGTAGTGTCCGTGACGTTACCCGTCTGTTCCTGAGCTCTGTTTTGAAGCCAATCGATGGCAGCAGCCATATCGGAAATGCAGAACTCAACCAGGCAGAGTGTGACGTAAAGGGGTGGAGTTTGAACCTCCTAGCCAACAGCTATGTGTTCCCGTCCAGGAGTCCAGTCAGTCGTGTCCTTATTTGGGCAAAAACTCGTAATCTTAATATCTTTTGAACCATAGTGTTAGAAAAAAATTCACCCCCCGTACAGTGAGTGCCAATAGAGAAATAAGCTACGTAGAGCCAAGCCGTTTTTTGTAAACAAGCTGTAAACATGTTTATTAATGCTGCAAAGATACACTTTTTTGAATTGGTGTCTATGTGGTTTCCGGTGTTTCTGCAGCCAGCCTCAAGCGGACTCTCAATGAAATTGCAGTTTAGCATGGGCTTCATAGTTTGAGACCGGAGGTTACCGCTTGGTCTCAATAAAAAACTAGATTTCACTGTATCAGCAAAATGATTGATACCCAGATCCCTGCTGTGTGGCTCTGTATGTGTCTAAAAAGGAAAGCAATTTTAATTGTGAACTCTTCAGACCATATTACAGTCTCAGTAATGCGCCATCTGAATATCAGGAAAGCACTGTGTCAGTGAATTTAGACTTATGACTAGATTTTCATTAGTCCAGGGTCCAGACACATTCTGCTTCCTCACAATAGCAATGTGCCACCTTAGCGCCTGACTACCCCTTATTTCAAGACCCACACACCCATGGGCACCATGTAGGTGCAAGTTCACTTGCATTATTTACACAACGTGGGTACATACTCCAAGATGTTTTGCGCCAGTTGCACTATGGGGCCCATATATAGATACTGTAGAGAGAGGAAAATGGGAAAAAAACAGACACTTAGGCAGAAATATACTGTAAATATCAAACCCATATCTCCACTACAAAGCCTTGAATTTAGTTTTTTTTGATCCAGTAAGACAAGGATTGTCTACCTCTGCATAACCTCTGACCAAACCTCTTTGCTGTCACAACTGAATGCATGAATGACCCGGGTAATGTTCACACTCTGCATTGGATACACACTGCATGTACCATGAAAGTGACTATGAGCTTCTTTCCAGATTGTGCCCAATTTCATGCTGCTGTACCCACACAGCATCAGTTGATCACACTAATTTGCCAGATACTGAGTGTTTTGTGTTTTTCAAAAGACTGTCAATAGCATGCCTTACCATGGATAGTAATGGTAACATCACAACAGGGCAATTTGCACTAACGGTAGAACATGGGGATCTGTAAGAAGGATTTATCACATCAATATCTTTAAGAATAGCATCATTTATGACACATATTATGACATATCTTTTATGTGTTTTAGAGCAAGGAACGTCAATGAACATTAAATTTAATGAGAGCCTACTAAGATCTTCCCTCTCAATGATGCAGACAGTAGATCTTGTCTCTTTTCCCTCCTCTCCTGCACTTGGCCTTTGTGGCGAGAATAATAAGCTGAATACAAGTGATGTGTGTGTGCCTGTGGTTTGATTAACCTCTGCTCCAAGCTGTTGCTCCACACAATATCATTGCCTATTGACCTGCAGGTGCTGAGAGGTAGGGCTAGTGCAAAGGTCTGGAGATGTGGGACTCGCTGCGGTAACAGGCCCCGGCCTAATTGTCTGTTCTCTATAAGCTGAAGTTATTGGCAGCTGCCACTATCTCAACCATCCAAGCTCTTGCAAAAAAACCCAGAAAAAAACGGGGCCTGCTAATTGCAATGGCCTTTTCATCATCTCAAATCAAACGCTTTCATACAACCCAGGAGAGGCGGCATCCTTTCAGACCATTAGGAAGGAACTGTACATATAGCAGCTGGACAGGTGCATCTACCACCACAACTTCCAGGATGTTACACACACTTCTTCAGTAGCTATGGGAGTATTTAGTACACAGCCCCCTTGACCTCTCTCTCTCTCTGTACCTGAATGCCTTAACCCGATTTTACTAGTCACATAAGGGGGTGGTTGGCAGGAGAGCAGCTCTGATGGTGGGTGTAAGTGGGGATGTGATGGTGGTGGTGCTGTATTGTAAGGAAGGGCAACTGGTCCCCCTGACAAGAGATCAATACTGTCCTCAGAGTGGCTGGAGTCAAGCTGCTGGGTCTGACAGGGGGCCGTGTGGCGTAATTGGATCAGGGGGCGCAGCAAGTTGCCTGCCCGCCACCCCCCTTCAGTACTGTCACAGCTGTCACATGTCATCCCCCTGCACCGCTGTCACCCCAGGAGGCTAGTGGTTCTCTCCCCTTTCCCCCCCTCTCTTCCCCCCTCGCACCCATGCAAATGTCCACTTAGCAGATGAATGCGGCCAATATTAGGTGCATTCTTCATGCTTTTATGCAAAAGTAAAATCTATGTCATTTGAGAATTTCATGGAAATAAAGTCGCCATTTATTCAGAGCTGAAAGAGTGAAACCGGCTGTAAAAAACTGAAAATGGTTTGGTTCAGCTTATTAAAAATGGAAAGAAAATAAGGCTTTGGAAAAACAAACAGTGAGGGAGTGGAGGATTAGAGGAAATAAAAAGGAAAGCGAAAGAAAAAAACTTTATAGACAACATACAGTAATGAAAAATCTCTCACCTCTATATTACCTCATATAACTCACCAGTAACACTTAATCCAAAACTATTGATTGACTGATGTGTAAGCTCACAGAATGTCTGTAAATTGAACCGCGCATTGTGAGGTGTCGCTTGTTTTCCAATAAATTTTGTAGCACCAGAGGCAGATAAGATCTAAGTCGATAGATCCTCAAGCAGAAATGAACAAAAAAAAAATCTTTCCAGTATCTTAATTATCTGTATTTAAAATGAACTACATGATCACTTTAATCCGTCATTTTTCAGCACAGCACAAGGGACATGATGATCGATTTCAATAGTGGGGACTGTGTGCTGTAAAGAGACAATAATGGAGATAATGATTGTCTGGTGTTAATCTGGTTATTGAGGATTCAGGCCAGAAGCCCCTTAAAAGCAGCACTCTATTCAATTCCTGGAGGAAACCGAGACTAAAACGCTTCCCAAATCTAACAATTTGAAAGCATCAGTAATTGTAACCACTTCTTCAAAAAGGAAAAAAAAAAGAAGCCAGAGTGTATTTGGAATAATCACATCATGTGACAGACGTGCATGTTTCTGACTGCAGACATCACAGAGCGGGGTGGATTAAGGACTGGTTAAACATTAAACAGGAATCCATATGTAAATTTACAGCGCTAATTAGGAGATGCTGTCTGTGATGTTATCCTCCAAGAGACTCTCTGCCCTCAATTTTCACACACTTAATCAAATTAAAAGCTTAGGAGCGGCATGATTATCGGATTATCGCTGATACATGTACAATTCCTTTTAGTTTGGGCAAATAATGGGAGGATTCTTGTACAGCCCATCCAATAGCTTGACACACTGTTGTTTGTTTTAGATTTCCTTTCTCATGTGACACTGAATTCATCCCTCTTTTCATCACAGTTGCTGGGAATACGTCTAGAATGTTTTCTCTTCTGAAACACTTTTTCACAACCGTTTGATTTTGCCAACAGGCATCTAAATGTGTAGAAAAGAGCCTTTTTTTCTCAACGTCTGTCTCTTTTCATGAAGGGATTTGATGTAGACATCAGTTGTGGCACAGTTCAGATGGCGCCACTTTGATCATGAGGCCTGAAGACTCACGGACCTCAGGGCTAGTAGAGGGGCTTTTCACACAAGCAGAACATGTTCCATACGTGTACACGCACACGCTCGCACCTCCAGGGTTAATACACTAAAAAGAACATGCACAAGTGAACCCACATAAACACACTGGTGAAGCTGAATCACTGTTTCACTGATCTATGACAGGAAAGCCTCCTTCTGGGACTGCACGTTCACCTTGGCAGTCTCAACGGTTCAGCGGCCCCGAGGATGTGGTTAACAAATCGGGAGAGAGCTCGCCGGCTGCAAGGGGGTTGCTGGCTTGTGCTAAGTGATCTGTATTCCTTGTGAATCTGCTGTTCCTTAACCCTGTGAAATTAAGAACACTTCCTGAAACTCGCCCCCCAGACCTCTCACATAATACAAAATTCAAAAAGCACCATGCATCAGTGTCCTTGTGATGATGTTATGTGGGAACAACCAGCCACAGCAGAGCCAGGAATTCTCCTCCACAAACACTGCTGGAAAAATCTTAGCCTTATCTACATTATTATCTACAGTAACTCCCTATTACTGTGCAACAATCTGCCAAATAACATGGCTGCTTAATTCATGTGCTTTTTCTTATTCTGTCTCTCAATTTTAAAGGCTTTTTGCCACAGTAGGAATTCCACAAGGCTATCCCCAAGTTTTGTCAAAGTGTTTTGTGGACATAATTTACCAGATACCACCTGCTGTAAGACAGTTAACAGTAAAAAGAACAAGGCTCTCTGAGTATCCAGGAAAGTAAAGATTGGCAGGTGAAAGTGAGGCTTACAGGCTGACCTACACACAAGACCTCTTCATCCGTGACTCATAATCACTACTCTGGGGGAGTCACATGGTCTACTAAAAGGCAGCCAAAGCCATTATGGGGGTGCTTAAAACTCCACTTAAAGATCACTTTATAGCCTATTACTTTAACTGTGGTTAGGTATTTACATGACACCTCCAGCAGCTTTTTGGTTTGGTAATACATTTGCTTGTGAGTGGAGCATCTTATGTGACTGCTGTGACAAAAGTAGACAACATCCAGGCAATTGAAACATCATGGTGTTGTGTATTTCTTACTATCTGCCGAAAAACCCTCATGTTGTATAAAATATTAAGACAATATAATGAAAAATATTTAAATATCATACAAGTTTAAATGTGATTATATTCATCAAGCCCCATTACAGCCTTAAACTGCAACCATTTCTTAATTTTTTGAAGGAAGTTTACATGGAGGTATGCTGTGTTATATGGTGTATTATATGACCAGGGCCTTGTCTCCCAGCAGGCTACGCTTGGATCAGTGGAGACAGCCCCTACCCCCAGGGTCAACCACGACCACACCACTCTGAAGTGACGTAGAGCCAGGGCGATGGTGTGTAAATAAAGGGAGAGAATTGCGAATCTTGTCATGGCTGCAGCGAGCGGAGCAGCTCAAGCAAAGATGGTTGCCCGCAAACCTGACTGGGAGGGGGTTTTGTGGCTCTGTGTGGAGGTGGCGGACTGGCAGGTCGGCCGGGCAGCTCGGGGAGGAGAATGACTACCATCACTACGTCCCTCTCACAGCCTCCCTCTGGCCTGACAGCTCAGGAGCAAATTCACTGCTGACATATGACTTAATCAACAGCGTGTGCACTAATGAACAGCCATATGAAAACAATTAAAGCTTTCAGAGTGGCCATGGCAGGTATTCTGCTGTTAACAATTCAACTTTTTTATCAGCTGCTTAATCATATCTGAGGGGGTATGATTCCATATACATCCAGTGACAGCTTCCAATTACCACTCTCATTTTTTCTCTGCCTAAATGCATGAAAGATAATCACGATAAGGCTATTATCAGGCATTTTCAGACAATTAAGCTACAAATGGTACAAAATTATTATTTTACTTCAATATTTCAATATCCTGCTTGAAGTGAACCCCATGCTTTGTGCAAATGTCTCCTCAACAAAGGATTACAATCAATTAAACATTTATGAAAATGGCATTGCTTCCTGTAACGCCGGGCTATTTCCCCTGACATTTTGCACCTATTATTTTTTCAGACATTTGATGATGTTTCTGACTCATACTTGGACATTTCGATAAACACTGACACAGGGAAGACTGATACAAGGTATCTGAATGCAGATCTCCATTTGAGACAATTTCTTGTGTTTCCACAATCCGCTGAAATCCTAGGAAATGTCTTTAACTAACAAATCATGGGCTAAGTACTGAATAATTATAGCCTTTATCTATTCAAGATATTTTATCAATAGGGAAAGCATTGTTTTGAGGTTGAACTTTTATGAGCAATCAAAGTCCACGGTGTGTCTGAAGATATTTTTTTCCGGATAAACAATTTATTTATAACATGTTTGTAGCCTAAAAACATCGATGGAAAGGAAAAGAAATACTAAACTACTTATCTGAAAGTTTTCTTTTGCAATAAAATGCTCCAGTGAGAAAAGGGTATTTTACTTTTTGATTTAAGTTTTGTGAGCGATGCTTTAAACCCTTAGCCTATAATATGCTCATAAAGATAACAAAAATATATAATTGTGCCAAAGGCCAGGTTAGGGTCAGGACCTATAGAAACCTTTACAACTGGAAATATTCATATTTTCTGTGTACCATTCAAATCAGTGTTTATGCACAAAACCTCAACAGCACATATTCACATTGTATGACTCAGTTTAATCAACAAGATTTAAGTGAAGCAGACTCCTTTTTCTGACAGCGTGTGTCTAATATGAGTGAGGTCATGGGGAGAGGTTGTCACTGTTTGCTGGTGGGTTTACTCATGGATGAGACTGTGATGAACATCGCGCCTCTCTGTATGCGGCTGATTTTAATTCACAGTAAAAGACACTCAATCGCCAATCAAAGCTGTGAGTTGCTCTCCATTTCACAAAAAGCTGCTCTTGATGCATTAAAAAAAACAACGATTACAAAGCCTCCAAACTTAAAACTAACTTTGAACCGTCCCAGTAGTTTTGCTGTGATCTAGCGGCTGTACTTTCCATATGAGTAAAGAGCAGTGCACTGATGTATTCATTCTGAATCTTGCTTCAGTGTTGAAATACTATTTGATAAATAATAACAATCACTGTTATAATAATTGTATAAGGGACATCTCAAACCGATGGGAAAAAACACTGCAGTACTTTTTCTACCAAGAGATGGCATCTGCTTTTTGCTTTTCTTGTTTGACTTTGTGACGTCTTCTTCGTCTGTAACTGAAAAGACATGGCAAGAGGAAGATTCTGTGGTTATGAATCCTGTGTCTTGATTCCAATTAGTGTTCAGGAGAAAGGATAGAAGGTAACAATCAGGACAAAAACAGTCTGCAAATATTTGCAGTCTACACCGATGAACTTGACAAATAGCCCAACCAACATAACGCAGCCCGTAAAACGGCTCCAAAGTCACCAAAAACATACTACACATATTTATTCAAAACATAACCTGGGAGGTACATAAAACAGAAAAAAAACTAACCCAAAATGAGTGCGAGAGCCATATTTACTAAGTGCAGTGGTGAGGGCCAGCTGTTATGACACAACTGTTCAGAAATTATACTGAAAACATATACAGGGTAACAAAAAGTCTATTGTCCATCCAATGAAGTCTTTAAAAAGCTTTCTGTGCCCCGAGGTCAGAAACACAAGCTCCATCTGTATTTATCTGAAGATGTTTTATTGTATGCTATCCTATGGTATCATGTCATGTAGTTTTGGCTCTTTATTGGACAGAATCTGGCAATCACTACACATCACAAAAGGATTGCATTGCAAAAAATGTGCTTTTTATGCATCTATAGCAGTGGAATATGTATTAGTATTATTCACAGTCCATGTTGTATCCAAAATCACATCACTGTTTTATGTTAAGTCTGAATAAAGGAATTATCATTTGAAAATTGAAAGAAAATTTTAAACGTTGTGTTGTTTGTTATGCATCAGTATTTGCTTACCTGGATGCAGAAGTACATTAGGATAAGGTGTATAAACTGTGTTGATAGTTTGAATAAACGGCATAGTTCATTCAACTGATATTCTTTATTTATTGTATTATCATGGACATTTCAATAGTCTTACCAGATTAACCATGGCTCCTCTGAAACATTTGCATGAAATCCTGATCAGAACTGTTGAAAATGTTCTCTTAATCTCACTTGTACCAGACTGTATGGTACAGAGCCTTATCTGGAGTGAATCACTACTGTATCATAGTTCATATAAGGTAACACTACATGAGGGGAATGCATATTTTACCAACCCAAATCCTCTTTCACTGTAATGAAATATACAAGGTTTGTTGCAGCAACTTAATGAAAAGTGCGTCTTCCAATATATTGTCTCTTTATCTTAAGAATAATGATAAAACAGAAAAGCCTTAGAATCACATAATAGTTTGGAATTTAATTGCATACCAGGTCTGGAAATATGCTTTGGAAGTAAATAGAAAGAAAGATGATAAATCATACTTAATCATACAGAAAATCTGTGCATTCAAAACAAACAAACACCGCAATA
The DNA here is from genome assembly GCF_009762535.1 of Notolabrus celidotus. NCBI lineage: Eukaryota > Metazoa > Chordata > Actinopteri > Labriformes > Labridae > Notolabrus > Notolabrus celidotus. The sequence goes on from NC_048281.1 coordinate 17,747,920, forward strand.
TGAGACATCTATCCATTAATTAAACGAAACAATGTTATTTGATCACGACTTTAAATGTTGTTGTCATTCAAGTCACTCATTTGTTTGCATTTTCTCATCATTTGGCGTCATAGACTAATAGAGCAGGCAGATAAAAGAGGGGATCTGGCCCTTTAAATGTCATTTATCTTGCAGAGATGACTGAAATGTGACATGTGGTGATAGTGACTCAATTGAGAAGCAGATCGGGCGATACTGTTTATTCTATAAAATCATGGAAACAAGTGTGATTCACTGCAGTCCATATTTCAAAAGTTGAAGTTGGTGTATTCAGAATGTCAGAATCCTTCATTTAGACTTTATTTTACAGTGTTTTTTTTTAACCTTTATGACAATCATTACTTAGACCCTAGTTTTTCACTTGGATATGGCGTTTTCCTACTTTTGAGCTACAATCCATACCCATGAAGTGTCTATCAGCACAAGACACAATATAAATACACAAAAGTAACCACTGACTAACGCCACTCCTTAAGGCAATGTACTGTTAGAAGAGATGGTCAGTTGTCTGTTCACTAGATACTGGTGCTGCACTCCCAAACTTAAAAATAGGTCTACACGGTGCTGCTTTTTCCTCTGCCAGTAATCATCTACATTCAAAAAAGCATGTGGTTTAATAAACACACAAGATCCAATAAGATGGAGCTCTGGAGATTCTAGTTTGTAGATTTTGTTGCCTTTGATTAGAACAAAGCTATCTCTGTCCCGAGTATTTTTTATTTTTAAGTTTTCTAACTGGCTGCGGATACACTGAAATAAACAGACATGAGTGTGGTTTTTACTTTTCAAGTAATTAACAAAAAGAAAGCAAACTTCCAAAATGTTGAACTACTCCTTTAATCCAACAGATGCCTCAAAACAAGGCTTTGTCAAATACAACTGAAATGCATTCAAGACTGGCTGTAAGAAAAACTAAATCTTCTCTCAGAGAGCAAACCCACAACCAAAACCCATTTTTCAGTACTTTCAAGTTCAGAACTGAGCCCTCCCATTCCCTCTTTATTAACTTCTATTTTTTCCAACATGTAATAACAACCAGTGAGAGCAAACATGCAGTGAATTGTTCGTCTATAAAAAGGTGTAATGTTTGTCTTAAAATCCTGAAACGCATCAGCTCTGCTCAATGAGCTTTGAATACTACTGGCTCATACATGGATTGGCATGTCTTACATGAAGCTATAATGTCCTCCCTGTATCCCTGACAGTAACAAGTAGTACCTCTTTCCATCACATGGGTTGTCCTCTAACGCAGAGTAGCTGACATTGTTGAGGGATGAGTGAACACATAACAGAGCACTGCTTGTGATATGCTTCCCATTGGACTCTATTCACACCACTTTAAAAAGAATTAGTAATGGTATCCCCAGGTGTAGCTCACAATATACAACTGTGTGATTACAATAACCATATGCACTGTGGGTTCCAAGGTATGTAGGAATAGATAGGAATCCTCCATACAAATATTAAAATCAACTTCCTATTCCATATATAATCAGTCAGCCCACTGCAGGAAGAGATATCAGCCAGGCTTTCCATTTGCTGATAGTGGCATGCAGCGGCATTCAGAAATCACCCTGAATGTGCCGGGATAGATAACTGAACATGTTGGGTGTCTACAGGAGATGTATTTACACAAAACAGAGAGCAGACAGGATGGATCTAATTGACTAGGTAGCAGTTTGCCGAGGTTGCTGCGGCAGGTCTCCGAGTGGAGTGGATGAGGGGCTTACAGAGAGGCCGTCAGAGAGCAAAAGATTAGTGCTGACGTCTCTGCCACATCAATTACAACCCGCTGCTTGGCTGGGGAGAAATCCCCACCACTGTCTCTTCAAGGCCAGCGAGCACAAACTGGGTGTGTCAGAGGTCAGCAAGGGGAGGAAGAGCGAGGCCTTGGCCCTCCCAGTGGGAGTCGCTCCTGTGGGCTGGTGGTTCAGAGTCCCCTGTGGAGGGAGGTGCCACAGAGAGTTTCAGAGCCAACATCGGACCTGTCATTCAGTTGAGGCACATGGTCGGGCACAGCAGGAGAGAAGAGAGGAGGACACGGAGAGCAGTTTGGATGCGATTTTTTAACTCTTTTTTAATGTTATTGAATATATGTGAACAACTTTATTATATGAAGTTCTTTGCCTTTGCTTTCAATTCTGTATCATAAAGCATTGTTGTCTCAGGTAATTTTACAGTTCTAAGAAAGTTCAACTAGCAGTATTTGTTCTCTGTTAATATTGACTTAAAATATATATGCAGTGAATGGTTGATTTTTTATATATATATGATTAAGGCTTTTAGAGCTTCTACTACACTCAATTTTACAAAATCATATTCTTCAGTCATTCTTAGGTCTCACATTCATATTAATAATGAGGTCAATGTACACTGCAGTCAACATCCTCTAATTCCAAACACTGCCAATATCAAAACATATCGAGTCCCAGCTAACACGAACACAATGACTTAGTGTGCTGGCCACCAGGCCCGAGCGGCATGAAGCCATCACACAGTGTTAGTCTGCCTGCTCTGTCTGCCTCTTGTTCTTGGACCAGTCAGAACCCCCACCCTAATACACCCAGGTCTGCATCCTCGTCAGTGGGGGGCTGACACCAGGCATTAGCCGGCGGGGCCTCTGATAACACCAACACCTTCACCGTCGGCCTGAACCCCTGCAACTCTCATGCTTCAGAGAAGCATGAGGACTGAGATGGCTAAAATGTTAAAAGGACTGTGTATCCTGATGTTGACATTATTTCAGCTGCAGGTCAGCAGAGGATGCTTTCCACTAGACATTTTTTCATTTCAGAATTCAAAGTTTCAGTACTTACTTTTTGCTCAGACGTCGTTTTTACAATATCTCTAAAGCCAATTATTTCTACATGAGTTTGAATCAATCGGATTATCTCAGCCTATTATATGTACACATGCAGTCATTAAGTCAACACAGAGGGACAGCATAGTGATGATGAGACACTAAGAGACAATCCTTCATGTGTCTTAACAACTCTAAAACAGGACTTCAGAGACAGAGAATAGGATCATAATCCCATTAACTTTAATTAGATCTGTGTGATGCTCACCTTTCTTCTGCGACAACAAATTAATGATAAGCCAAAGAGAATTAAAACAGTGGTAAGTGAAACCCTTTTCTTCCCCCTAAGGCTCTCTACTGGGTCCCAGCCTCACCTAAAAGCTCATGAGAATTTAGATCAAACCCCTCCTGCGTGGAGCTGAGTGAGACCGGCCATAAATTGCTAATAGACTAAATGAAACGAGGTAGGAGGCTCTTACTCTGCAGCAATTACCCCTCAGATGTAGTCATTCATATCCCTGCATGTCTCGTTTCATCAGGGCAGCGCAGGCTCTTTGTCAGGCTGTCTTTGTTGCACAGCTCTGGGCTGGTTGGAGGACTGACCACGGTACGGATATGCAGGGGAGCATTTGAAACAACAAAGTGCTGTTTGACTGGCTGGCCGTTCACAAGAATGGCATCTCTTCCTGCCTTTCATGTTGTGTGGGTTTATATAATCAATTATTAATCAAAGTGGGGTTTTTGAAACTCAAACTCAAAGACACGTCCGCCACACTTAAGTATCTCCCTGTGTTTTCTATTTGCTTGGCTGCCTTTTCATGGCTGTATTTATTATGCTTTAACAGTGAGTGTTTATGATGAGCTGCTTGAAAAGGACATTTTCATGTGTGGGACGCACTGTTTTTGGGTGGCATGATGTGTATTAAAGGCAAAGACAGAGGGACACATATTATGACCATGAATTACCACAGTTTATCTAATCTCCTTCAATTTGACTGGATAAAGTTCTTATTTTCTCTTATCTATTTAATCAAAAAAAACATATTTGCGGTAAACCCATCATGTCACATTTAAATATTGACCACTGACTCTAAAAAAAAAGAAAGTATTTGTATCTTATTTTCAATTTAACACTATTCTTTATATTCAAATATCTGAATGATGCTTTGAGCATGCAAAAATGGTGTGTCATTATTATCTTTATTTAAACTCGAAAATCATTGAGAGCAAACCCTCATCTACAGTGACGACGAGCATATAAAAGAAACATTAAAATGCATGACAAGCAAATAAAAGATGATGATCAATTAAAAACAGACAACAATTAAAAGTAATGTTACAACCATTGAAATAATGTTACACAAAGTCAGTTAAAACAGGTACAATCAGAGGTTAAAATTTTTAAAACTAACAAATTAAATTGATTAAAAGAAACAAGTGCATTCATTTTTAAAGTGCATTGACGTGAGTTCCATGCAGATGGTCCAAAAACGCAAAAGGCAGATCTACCCAGCTCAGAATGAACTCTGGGAACCTGGACAGTGAGCCAATCAGTTGAACTGGTGTGTTTTGCTCCAGAGGACCAAACTAGCATTGAAGATAAGTATGATGGTAACATCCCAGCAAGAGCTTTATAAATAAACAGGTAAAAATGCAAATCACGCCTTTCAGCCAAACAAGTTCATATCAAGTTAACATCTCTGTATGTTCTTATTTTTGTTTCACTCTAAAGTATCACTTTAGAGTGAAACAAAATTAGAACATACAGAGCTTTGGCCCCCTTAGCAGGGAGCGCAGACACTGAAGAAAAATTAAACAGCTGATCGAATCAAACTTTGTTACAAAAAATTCTAAATAATTTCAAGGTTTGTGTCTTTGACAGAACACAGATGCACATGGATGAATTATAAAAGATTAAATGAGCCTCATTTCATATAACATCTAATTGAATAACACTAGCGCTAACAGCCACATGATAAGAGTGAAATTTGTACCCTTTACTTAAAATACGTTACCTAGCTGGAGTGTCTATAAGCATTCCTACACTCAAACTTTTCATTGATCAAGAGAACAATTCCACCCTTTCATAACGCTTGATTTTAAGTACTTTATCAAAGTTCAAATTCTGGTTTGTGACTTCTCATGTCTGATATATGCATTTATCTGTCAATAGGGATTGACGAAATGAAAAATTCCTCTTTGCAGGTTAGGCGTGGGAATCGAATACCGAGTCCGACTTAGAACCGGTTCCAACTGATCAGTTCCATCGGAATTGTACACCTCAAATGTTATCTATTCTTCTTAACGATTCATTTCCTAGCACGATATCACGTCACGTCGCGATACGTTGCATTACGTCACACACTCTGCGACGCAGAACTCCTAGGTGCAAATACCTCAAATATGCTGAAGCACTTGTCGACCCGGCCTTGAAGCTTGGGGTTCACATCAGGCCAAAGTGAAGAAGGGTTCCATGTGAACATGTTTGCGTCGGTGAGGCGAAGCCCTGCCTACCTCTCGCTTTTTGGAGTCTGGACGCTTTCCCTCAGGCTCGAGGGGCCACGTCCAGACTCACGCGGCCGAAAATGAGGCCCTGACAGCGGATAAAATACCTCCGCGACGACCCCCGGAGGAAAACCGTTTTTCCTCTCAAATTCAAAGTCTTTTCATCCAGGCTCCAGGGGCCACGTCCGGATACACACGGCCGAGAATGAGGTCAACCTATTGTTCAGTATGTTCAAGTTGAATATGTTCATGTTCAGTCTTGTGCAGACATAATTTTGGAAAAAATAAAATGGTTCCTTTTGGTGCAGAAGACTGTGTAGAACTACTTTTTTTCCCTTCAAAAAAATACTCAGGAATCGTTAGGAGAATTAATAAGGAAATGGATTGATAAGCAGAATCGACAATGGCATTGACATTGATAAAATTCCCACCCCCATTGCAGGTAACACTCTGGTTTAAGATATGTCACAACATTGTAACTAAGTTACTCAGTTACTCAGGATTTATTTTTCCATTCGCTGATCGTTTTTTACATTTTCAACTTGCAGCTTGAGATTGCAAACTGGAGTATCTATATACTGCTTAACCAAATTACCCCAATTACCCCATGGGCAATGGGAGGTTGAATTGTAGCAAGATTGCTACATAAGTAAGATCATATTGATGTTAAGCTTCCACCTTTGTTCTGTACCTGTTTCCTTTAACATTGTGTTTTTCCAAAGCTTCAAACAGGATGGGCACATGTAAAGTAGTCTAGTGCTTCTATCTTTTATTGCCCTAGGTTGGAAAGACCCACACTAAACATATCTGTCCAAAATCTGGATTCAGTAATTCTATTCACATGAATCCGGCACAGAATAGAGATTATATATCTCACACTTGTATCTTCTTCTTTTCAGTGGAATACCTCTGAATAGAGATCTATGAATAAATATTGCGGCACTTGCAACTCAATTCAAGCATTTGATAAAAAAATTCATCCATTGTTTGGGAAACTCTAACTCTTCTGTCCACCTTTTCTTGTTAGACAAATTGGAGTGTGCACTGGGAGGTAGGCCAGCGGTAAACACAGAGAATCTATTTAGCCATCCCATTCCCGGGCTGAGAGGAGAGCAGGGCTCTTCAAAGGCAGAAGCAACAATGTGAGTGACATCAGGTCATCCTGCCTCTTCACACTCACCTGGCTGATAGAATTGTTCTGGGGGGAGATAGGAGGGACCTGTGAAGCACAGCTTTTTTGTCATCGCCATATCTTATGATTGATGGCTCCATGGCCGCAGTGAATGTGCCCTTTTTAAATAATTTATGTTGCCCATCGCTATGGACAAGTAGCTTATAACCGGGGTTGTTATTTTTCCATTGACTGGAGGAATCAATACTTTAAAGACATGACATAGCCACTAATGAACTACTTAAATGTCTCTCTGGAGTGGAAAACAACTGCAGTGTTTACTCAAAGCAAAGAATGAAAACAGTTTCAGAACACTAAAGCTCTACTTTCATGGATATACTGCAAACAAAACGACAAAGGCGAAGGCAAAAGTTAGAGTCTCTTTAAATTGATGGAACAGCAAACTGCCAACCAAATAAACACAGCAGAGCCTCCATTGTTCCTTTACTAATTAAACTATAAAAACACTATGACAGACTATTTGGTTTTAAATCAAGATTGGCTTCTGCATCTTGACATCTGACCTGAAAGTGATTAGGCTTAAACCCTTCCAGGCAAAAAGCGGGATTAAATGCATGGCTGTCACCTGGGGTGGATTAGACTGTAAACGTGTACCTAATGCACTGATAACTCAGAGCATAATCCAAAAATAAGCAGTGTAATTCCCTCGAATATTCCTGTAGAGATATGTGTTGTAAATCAAAAGGCCTTGTTCATCCTGCCTCTTACAAAGTGACAAATTAGCCGAACAATAATGTTTGAATTCTTATTAAAGTTGATTAATTCATATCATTAGTTGATCGCACAACAGCTCATAAAATATACTAAATTAATTTCTTTACTGTGATTAATACACGAAACACTTGAATTAACAACAATAAATCAATTTGTGAATCAATTACATTATCATGTTTAAATACAGAGCTAATAGTGTACATTAACTAGAGCTGAAGAAGTGATCATATATCATTTGGCAGTCCAAAGAGGAAGAGCTGAGGAGCACTTCTAAATGATCAACGATGAAAGCCATTCAACTCTGACCTCAACACTGTAGGTCCAGATACATTTTGCATCATAACAAGAGTAAGTTATCTACCATCAGGATTCAATGTAAACCTGGCTTCTATTTATCATATATGATGGATCACAAATTTACGATAAAATAAGTCCCAATTATCCCTTCTATGACATTAGTGATGCAACCTTGAACAGCAAAGCCTTTGATGTAATAGTGAGGGATGTAACGGTCCCTCACAAGATAGGTGAAAGTCTCTACACTTAAGAAAAGATTGAAAAATGAATATCTTCAGCTTATAATAAATGTTGGAGGGCGCTATATGCCTTTGATTTCTCTTGTGGGTTGTCATTATGCCTTTTATGTCTATAGCTGAATAAAGGCGTACTACTGGTCCTAACTTTTATGGGGGCATTGGATGCATCATTTGCAGCCAAACATATCCTGTAATTCTTTGCAGACCAATTTATTCCAAATGCCTTAAAATGATCTGTTGATCTTTAGATCGTGGTGTTTACGTTACATGACACCAGCTAAAATAGGTGGTTAGACAGCTAAGCCACAAATTAGGTGCTATGTGATGCAAGGGCAAGCGCGGAGAGAGCTTGTGGCATAAAAAGGAAGTCTTGCATAGACATGACCATCTCATTTCAGTTCGGCCTGAACAGTTTATGCAGGCTACAATAGGGGTGAGTATTGGCAAGAAACTCACGATAAGCATCACGATACTTCGGTCACGATACGATAGTATCACGATATATCACAATATTGTGATATATTGCGATTTTTTACACAGTGAACTAAGAAATAAATAGAGATGGTGTATATGTAAATCACACAATATTTCTCAAAATTGAAAGGAGAAATTCAGTCAAAACTATTTGATTGAAAACAACGTTTCCACTTTATTGATTTTGAAATACTGAAGTCGTATTTTAGTTCCAACTCAGCTAAAATATACATTTTTATTTTAACAAAAAATCGATATTAAGAGTTGAAATATCAATATCATATCAGAGGTCAAAGTATCGCAATATATTGCTGTATCATTATTTTTTCACACCTCTAGGCTACAAAGGATGTGTCTTTTGTAGTCTGTCCTTCATAAGGATGCTATCCCTTTACTGGCACTCAGCTATGGACAATACTTGTATTGTCCATCAAAGTTTTTGCCAACCATTTGAGCATTTTCTCTTTTAAATCCATTGAAGATTGCCATCTGCTATTCATAAACTAGTGTATGATCACTCACTGTCTTCACACATACTTGTGGCAGGTAGTTCCCTGCGAGTCATAACGTTGTGGCGACATAAGACCAAGTCTTTTCATGGGTACTAACACATTGAACTTTTTTTCTGTTGACTGTACTTTTAGCTATTTTGAATATAGACCCATAATATTAACTTCCAGCAGAAGTACCTTTTGCTTCCTTTCAAAACAAAAGCATGTTTTTTATGAAAACAGAAAAAACAGGGAATAAAGGGAACTAGGAGTGAGGCCATGAACAAGGCAAACAGAAATGATCTAAATTCATCATCTCTCCAGGGGAATATCTCATCTAAAGCTTTAAGCCAAGTTCCAACCTATACATTTAAAATAGTTGTAAAAACATTGTCTCATGAATCCAGGACCATGAAAAGCATCATATCTTGAGTTGAGTTTATTACCGCACTAGTTACAGTATGATAAACTATTTGAGATATAACCATGAATTAAAGCCCATTTCCTACAAGAACCCACTTCCCTGGTAATCCCCTTTAACAACAAGTTAACCTTTAATTTCTTTTTGAGGTAAGTATACTAGAAGTGAAGAAGGAATGTGTCAGACAAGACACTTCATTCAATTCAGCACTTTGAAACTACCGTGTATAAGTTACTGCCTGCTCTAGTAAGAACAAGCCAGCTAGGAAAGCACGTCAAAGCGTCTTCCCAGTTGCACTGCAGAGCTACAGACATGGCTGCTCCCTTACAGGGCTGCTGCGGGTGTGAGAGGTCCTCTCAACCAGCTGTTGTGTGGATCAGTCAACAGAGTTAACGTGACACACTTTGTGGAGAATTACACCTTCACTGCAGCGAGCTTTGGGCCTATATGGTCTTGCTAATAAACCTGGACCTTGTAATAGCTGTCTGATCACTCATACGTAGAAGCAGCAGCAACGGGAGGACAAGGAAATGTCATCCGACATCGATAGAAAATGTACCTCCACCTTTGTTTAAGGTTCATGTGGGCTGAGTTTGATTGGTTTCTGTGTTTGTGCCAGGGAATGGCTTGTTATATGGGCACAAGACTTGACTGTTATTTCAACCACTCAGCCCGATAAGGCACCAAGGTTCTCCTAGATAAATTGAGTTTATGAATGAAGTAATACTACACCTTAAGAAAAAGTGCTGCACCTGCACTAAGTGAAAGAATAGTACATTGAGTTTCACAAACCTATCAGGAAAATAATAGCAATAGCCTGCATTTAAGCAGACAAAAAAGCCAATCCTAAGGACTAGAGGTATAAATGTACTGTTGAGAGTTGGAGAGTACATACTCCATGTCAGGGGCTTCTTTCAATCACAAATCTGGTCAGGGAAGGAGTAGTGGTTGACCGATCCCAGATTTTAAAGGGCTGATGCCGATACCATTCATATTGTTTTTTACATTACTTTGGACGTTACTTTGGACTGCTTGACAGCAGCCACAGGGGAGGAGCCGCCTGCAGTATCAGCAGACATTATTGGTTTATTCTTTTAATCAGCCTCTGAGCGCACGCAACGAATACCGTTCATCTCAAACTGCCATTAATTGGCCTGATTAATTGTTTGGGCTGATTAATTAGTCAATCCCTAGAGGGAGGTCCACCAGATAATGAATCAACTCAAAATAATAATTAATTGCAAATATGGAACAAATCAGTGTTCAAAAAACAGTGGGATGTTTTTGTTTTTCATAGTTTTTAGACAGACACATGATGTTCTAATCCTACTAAAAAGTTTTCCCTTTACAGCCAAACTATCATCAATCAACTCACCCATACAAAAAGGCTCAACTCATGTTGAATCATAAAGGGGGGGACTGTTGTTTTCATTTATACATTTTGACAGCTAGACAATTTTTTAAAAATCAGCTTGAGATTAATGATAATATAGTCAGTCATTGTTATCCATTGTGCCGGAGACAGTCAGCTTTCCAACTTTCGGGGGTGTTTTTTCCAGCAACTTGCAGCATGTTAAGCTTGAACAACCTTCCCTGAACAGAGATGGTGGCTTAAGACACCACTCATCTCCAACAAACAATGCAGTTTTTAATTCTCTATCAAAACAAGTGAAGCCACACTCACACTGGGGATCATGTGACGATCCACATATGACCGATGACCTAAACAACTCTCAGGAACTAGACTAACGACTCCACTGATGGCACCATGTACGATTAGCACACAAACAACTCTTAGAAGCTTATATTTCCTAGCTCCATCCACCAGTCTGTTTATGACCTTTTTTTTTTTGTAAAATTATAACTTTAGTTAAAAATCCATTTTGTTTCTTGTCTATGAGGTGGCCCTAATATTCCATTGGAAATTCCCCCTGTCACATCGAATCATTGTCAAAACATCCTTTACTTTCCCTTTAATTATTGTAACATCTACCTCCATGCCTGTAGATGTCGCTGTTAGTAGGCCAATCCCTTAGAGCCTTAAGCTGCCGCCAGCAAGGGAGGCATAGCAGTGGCGGTTGAGTGACATATGAGGTGTTAAGAGCTTTAGCACCACTATTGAAAACAATGCGGTAATGCAAAGAAATATTACATTATTTTCTCACTATGTTAATGCTTTAAAGAAGTATTGAACATGTACACTTTTTTGTGAGTGTGCAGCTGCTCTTAATACTGCCTATTGTGTCTCTGGCCTTGTTGCAGCTGTCACACAGGACTTATATTTGTTACTATGGTATCAAAACAGGTATTGAAATTGTTGTTACCAGGGTCATATTGAAGGCTGGAATTCTGGTATAGAAGTTTTAAATTGAATACTATTTGACCCAGTTACATAGGGAGTTGTATTTTCAGCTCCACTTTTAATTTTCAGTGACTTTTGTAGAGCAGGTATAAAATGTATCATATAACACCATCATAGCACCATTTTACACCATATGTCATATTTTTAAAAATCTACTTATAAAAAACACATTTCACAAATCACCCTTCTTGAAGTCATTTTCTCTTTTACCCAGACAAATACAAATATTATCACGAGTTCTGTTTTATTTATGTATTTGCCTGTGGACCTTTACAAAAAATAGTAGGCATAATAATATGTTATTTCACCAGTACAAGAGACTTCAAAAAGTATTGGCATTGGCAGTCTGCCAAAATGACATGAAATATATTGACATATTGGATATTGGAAAAAATCAAATACCCTGCATTGGTATTATAGCCTGATATACCCTTTAAGTGTCCCCCCCCTTGTTAAGTACATGTCTTCTGTGGCTAGGTATCATGTTCCTGTCACTTTCTCATGACACTGAGATGCAGCATGATGACACATAATCAATAATGTAACTGTCATTTGCATTTTTGCCACTTCATTTTGATGTATCTAAACGTTCCTTTTTGAAAAGCAGTGAATCTAATTGTTAAGATCATTTATCATTAACATCTTAAAATCTCCAGGACCAATTCACAAGCGTACAGACAGGACTGTCTTTTCTTCAGATGTAACAGACGGTGGCCCCTCAAGTCTCCTTCATGAACTGATGTGTCTTGTGATATTATAAAAGACATACTTAGAAATGCATAGCTGAATTCCAGTGCTTACCAACTTGAAACAATCCATTATTATGGAAGGGATGGAATTAATTCAGCCCCTTGCATCAAGAATTGCTTGATGCCTCAGAAGATAATCTGCCATGTAATTCTTTTCACCTACACAGACGCACCAACATACAGTGCATGCTTTGTTTTTTCCAACCCTGATAACGACCGTTAATTCATCAAGAGTAAATAAAATGTTTAGTTGGGAAGGGACATTAATTATCACATTCATCTGCTTGCTGTTCCCAAACTGGGCTATAATGAAATGTGCTGTAATAGAGATTGCTCTTGGGGAGGCGAGCCGTTTATGAATCGCTAGAGGTGCAGCAGCTGCCTTCCCCCTCGAGAGATAGAAATTTATGCCGTATACCCCGCTGATTGTTGAGAAGGTAAAGAACCAATAGCAGCATGTTCAGAGGTTTAATTTAAAGTGTGTTTCTCACTAGGCTGCTCACAACACTTAATTAAACTCTGCTGTTTTGGCAATGACAAATGCTGTGGTGCAGGAGGAAGCTGGGCTACTGTGACTGAGAGGCTTTTGTAATTTCTTTCATGTGCAGCGATGGCCAGACCCAGGTCAGAAACTGTAGAATTAAAGAACTAAACAAGATTTAGACATAGGGAATGGGAGGGCAAGGGGGTGGGCGGTTACAGTCATTTCCTCCTTAGGAATACATCTATTTTACCCTCTTTTTTTTGCCCCTCTCTCATTTTTGGAAAGCTCTGTCATAGATTTAAGAGGGTTGAGCTTCTGTGCCTAGTTTTCCACGCTTATTGCCTTTCACAGTGTCTTTCCTCAGGCTTGTGTCTGCTTGATGGAGACTTCAACATTTTACTGAAAGGAATGATGAGTTAAATGAATGGTAGGTTCCTGTGCAGTACATTTCATTATACAACAGTCTGATCCTTCCGTTGCGTCTCTTAGCATGATTCTTGATTTGCCAAACCATTTCACCATAGGAAGCATTAAGCTGAAAATATGCAACTAAGTGTGAAATTTAACTTCAGAGGTCGAGCACAGAAAAACATCAAACTGGAAGCAGCCAACAAACTGACAGGGAGTGACTAATAGCTTTTTCTTTCTGGGTAGAAATCCAATTCATGCCAAACAAAAATCTTATTTTGTTTCTGTAATGGTGTGACTGTATTACTGTGCATTTCATGAGATCCATTTAAAAGGTGCAGCCAGCCTAGCACACAGTCCCCTGCACAGCCCTGCCTGCTGCTGTGTTATGAAGTCGCACAACTCTGGCTATACTACCAGGAAATAACCACAGAAATGCCTGGGAGGCACAAACAGGAGCTGGAGCATTTCATTCAATAATGTAATCCATACTTTTAAGTAAAAGACCTCCATTCTTATGTCCTTTTTTTATTACTCCAGTGAGTGGTAGCACACATTATTTTTCTGTCACCTGCCAATCTTTTGCATGGAGCTACATCACCACTGTGTGACCTAGCTGTGTGGCAAATCTGAGTTTAATTTGAAAACCACACAAGCTTAAACTTGATTTTAATATAATATTCTACCATTTAAAACAATGAATATGTATTTAGCTATAACTATCTTTTAAAAGTATATACCTACAGACACACCTAGTTGACATAATGGGTTGTGCCATTTATAATTAACCAGAAGGTGTCTAATTGGCAATTTACCATTTTATTATTGGGTTAAATATAACTATAAGGCAATTTGTAAAGCTAAGCACAGTAATGAAAAATGTTTTGGCTAGTCTTGGCTGATATTTGCGTAGCCAGAAAATCTAACTATCTTAATTAGGATGTAAAAATATACAAGCAATGGTTTTTACAAAATTAAATGATGGAAATATGTAAAAATTGTCTAAGCTAATGCTTGGTTTAGAAAAAAAAAGCAAGAGTATGTGCATAAAGAAAATAAAAAAACAAAACATAGTATTTATCCAGTTTTATATAGGGGATGCAAACAGCTCCATATGTATTTTGGTGTTGTGTAAATGCCAGGGAGACACAGCAGCATCCGTTGGAGTTAACGGTGCAGCACTTTTGTGTTCAGTAGCACAAATCATTAATCATGAGGCCGGCCATATTCTTGTAGTGCCTGTGCTTTCATTACTGGGCCTAATTAAACAGTTCTGTGAACTGGAATCTCAGATTCCTCTGTTACAGATTATCATTAATTATGGTGAAAGTGCTCAGAGATGTTGGACTCAATTATATTCTGCTCAACCCTGGCAGCGGGGTGATTCATTGTTCTGAGCACTCCACAGCCGTACTGTCTCTGCTTATCACCAACCTCCACTTTTGTAAATTGGGCTCTGCCAGCCAACAAACTAAGAATTATGTGCTGCTTTTTCATTACAAACATGTTGGAGGAGCACAGACCAATTAAGGGTGGATATTTTGTGTGGAGTGATGAGGCAGGCATTGGTGCAGGGAGATGGGGGGTTGGATGGAAGGGGGTACTATGGGAATGAGCTCAAGTTGTGGCTTTATTACCATGTGTGGTGCAGCCCTCCACCAGGTCTATTGACTGATTATGCTGCACATACTCCCTCAATATCACAAAGCCATCACAACTGTAATGGTAAAATTAGAATTTGGAGTGTTATGTTGATATTTCTGTGAGTCCAGTGTGTATACAGGCAGATTTCCATTGTCCATGAGGAGGGTTTAAATGGAGATTTCCATTGTATCTACAGCTATGAGAGTGTCTAGCTTGGAGGAAAGCGTTAACTTTTCATAATATTTGTGTATGACATGCAACTTTTTATGCAGCTGAACAATGTCAATATTACTTTTATGGTCTTATGTAGGGTATGGGGGGGTCTTGGATGGAAACAGTGTGTGAATGAGATTATTGGCCACCTTTTTTTAGGGTCAGAGACAAGAGAGGAAAATCTGAATCAAAGCGTAGCAGAAGTTCCACTGGTAAGCTGAGGCCTTAGCGGTTTGCACAATTTCATATGCCACAGTAGGTAGTGATTTTAATATATATGAAAATCAGCCAGAGCTGTGTGCATGTGTCTCTTATAATATCAGCGGTGGGAGATTTTTGCTGCCTTACAAAGCAGGACTGTTTACGTTTCCCATCACTACAGTGTTGTCTCAGTGCGATTCTCAATAAGATATCTGTCTCTGTTCCATTGCTTTAAAGAATTAACGCAGAGCGCAGTGAAAAAGAGACGTGGGAGAGGGAAACAGAGAAAAACCTGACATCTCAAAATTAAATTTATCAATATCTTTGTTTCTTTCGTAGTTCCTTTAACTACGGTTGGTCTAATCCCATAATTCCCCTGGCAGAGGAGCAAGAAATGGGATTTTTCTGTCTAGTGACATAGCGGCAGCTCATTGAAAATGTAATACACTACTTCCAAGTCACAGGTCAGCTGGCAATCTGAATTTTAAAAGGACTGTGAATAATATTCTGTTTTATTTTGAAAATGAACTTTGTGGCCTCCATCATGAATCCAATATATGTCTTAATCTTCTGGGCTCTTGAAGCCCACAGCCCGGGAAGAAGGCCTTTGACTCCTGAACCTAATAAGGAAATCACTTGTTTTCTCATCTGTCTTCCCATTTTATGGGGCTGACACAAAACAGTCCTTTATTCTAAAAGCAACTGATGAAGCATGAAATATATGTTATATAATATTAAGGCTTTCTCTCACATACATTAATTGTGTTATGCAACTGGCCTGATGCACCACACAACAAAAAACAAACAAAAAACACACATTGTATTTATCATTCTTTTAAGCATTCCTTTAGGTTAGGTTACAGTGTATGCTTTTAAATGAAAAGATGAACATCTATTGTTATTCTGAACTGAGCACAGCTGACAGTGGCAGTGAATTTAAGCGTTAATTACGCACTAACCTTTTCAGAATGGATATTTAGACACGCTGTGTCCTGCGACTCTGAATGTTCAGGAAATGAAAACATCCAGCAACCAATCAGTATCTGCTCACATTAGCATAGTCTTTTAAAGCCCAATGCCCCAAAACATGCCACGGAAATCCTCTCCTATTTATCTTAAAATAGCCACTTAACTTTGACTGACACTAATTCTTACTACATGAAACTGTAGGAACCCCTTCATTTCCCCCTTCTGTCTCTGTCAGAAAATTACAAAAGACAGAGTTTGTGATGTCCCCAGTGTGCGAATCCCTTTATTCTGTCAGATTACAGCATTTGATATGACGTAGTGCGGCATTCTGGCCTCGCATGCCTGCCAGAGACAAGGGACCTGTCAGCAGCAGAGGGGAGCAGTGCAGATCATCACTCTGACTGATCCGCAGACCCGGAGACTGTCATCTCCTCCGACTGTACAAGTCAACACAAATAAAAGTGAGGAAGCAGAAGCCATAATGGCTGGGAGAGATCCAGGCTCATCGTGGCCATTACTTTTATTCAAACCTTACAGATGACATGATGTGAAAAATGAGCCTGTGTCTAGTCGGGTGCCCATTAGTGAGTGAGCACATTATCTCCCCTTTTTCACATTGAATCTCCTCCCTGCATGCAATGGCAGATGCTCCAGAGGAGTCACTCACTTTTATGGGCTTTTGACTGCCGTACTCTTTTAAATACAGGGGCCTGCACCAGGCAGAGATGACGTATGGCTGTCAGCGCTCTTTACCTCACTGACAGATGCCTGCAGTGGATTCCTCCTTAAGCCTTCTGTCTCAAACTAAGGGGGACAGCTAACCTCTTCCCTCACACAGCAGACAAGTATGCATCAAATTGATTATTACAGCAAAGGGGGTAATTTCTTAAAAAAAAAAAAAAAAATCTCTATTACCAGACAATTACAGTGCAATTTACTCAAGTATAGTCTAAAGGCGGTCACGAAACAAAATTCCCAAAAGCCTGTATGAGTGATACCACACAGGGGACCTTAAAACTTCATCGATTTATTTTTTTTTTCCATGAGGAAGATAAGAAAGAAGGCTAAGATATGACACTGTATTATTAAAAAAATCTGTTTTATAAAAGTTTAGATTTTAACAGACATCATGTCTGAGGTCCTTCTCTCCCACACCTTAAACAGTTGTTAAAACACCTCCCCCAACTGATGAAGGAAAATCAATTACTTTGTCAAATCGGTGTGTTCCTGTCACATTGTTGTTGACGGATTCGACATGACAAACAAGTGCTGCATGCGTGCTTCATCCATTCCCCCAGACTGTGTGAATGTAACATCACATAAAAACACCTACTAGCATGGACGCATTGGAACTGAAATTTTAACACCCTAACAACACCCAGACAACTGTCTGACACAATGTGGAATAAATGAAGCACACCAGATTTACAAACAGTGAGGATGCACTGACTGAGGAGACCAGGGCTGATGCAAGATAGCAATATCTGCAACACCAATATCAATACTGAGACCAATACCCATATTTGAATTAATAATCAAGCCAATGTGGTGACTGATATTTTCCATTAGTTAATCAATGTTGATTTTTTCATTTTTGTCGTCATTAACCCCTCTGTCTGAGCCAAGGCCCCAAATACATTTTCATTATAAAGACATTGAGACCATTAGAGACCTTCACTAAGCTGCATTTAAATAAGTAGTTTGTCTTTATACAATTTGAGATTAAGCTGCACAAATTTTCAAAACAACCTATATTTTTGAATTCTTCCACATGAAAAATGTTATTTTTGAGAAAAAGACTGCTTCAAAAGCCTCATAAGCCGATTTTACAATTACTTACTCAGTACTTGCACAACCCAACAAAATGCTTTTTGGAAACAAATACTGTTATGTTCAAACTAAATGAAATGTATGAATCATTAGAAAGCTATACAACTGGGTGAAGCAAGCTGGACCTACAGTAAATAACTGGATCGATGTGACAACAGAGATTTACAGAATGGAAATGGTAACCTTCTCTTTAAATTTAAGGCTAGAAGTGTTCAAATCACACTGGGCAAAATGGGTGAAACATGTCAAACCTCTGAGACCTGACTTTGTGGATTAGGTGTATTGTAGGGACCATTAATGTATTTCATTTTTATTTTATTTTCAATCTATTTTTACTTTTATTCTTGTAACTCACTTCAATTCTTTGTGTTGAAATACTTTATTGGTATTATTCGAAAGTGTATTAGGCCTAGTGCTGATACTGCTTGATTTACTTTATTTTTGGTACTTTCTCTCTGGATGTTTATAGTTTTTGTTTTGCCTCAAAAAGAGAAAATCAAGTCCATGGAGCCTGAAATGTAGATATAAGTTTGTATTCAAAGAGCTCAGAAGAATGTTGTATGCTTGTTATGTACTTATGTTTTGAATATTGTGTAATTGTAATGACAATGTTCTATGGCACAATAAAAAGAACAAAAAAAAAGCTATAAAACAAAATATCTTCAGCATATATTATGAATAATGGCAAAGAGTAATGGGGTTATTCATTCCCAACAAACACAAGTTTGTCATCACTCTGTCTGATAAGTTTTTTAGAAGTAATACAGAGGGACCTCTATCTGAATCCTTGCTAGCAGTGACTTCCTTTTTCATGGGATAAAGGTTTAAAACAACAGAGACATGAAAATAGAAACGTATCAATAAGAATACATCTGCCTTTTTATGTTGGGGGACCCAAAATACAAAAAAAATCAAAGAAAATTGGAAGATAACAAGGAAACGTACAGTATATTTGAAATAATCAACATTCCCTATGGTCAGAAATGCACCAGTGAGCAATCTGTGTCAGTAAACAAATATTCAACAATATACAAACCCCCCAAGGGAGGCTGAGCCTATTTGAAAATAACATACATTTTATTCCACAACAGGAAATAAATCTGGATTCAGTATTACAGAGCAGAGCTCAGAGGTTGTGGTCAGTGACAGGGAGTCCTGACTTCTTTCAAGCAGCTGTGTGAACCAGGGCCGCTTGGTTCAATCTAATCTCTGACAAGAAACAACAAGCCTTTGGGACACCCCCGCGGCCCACCTCTACGCCGAACAACATCATAAGCAGCTCCACTCAGGGGGTAAGATCTACTGTAGCTGTCAGGGGAGAAATATGTTTCCATTTTACAACTTCAGTGGCGGAGAAGACCATACAAACGCTCCTGTATTTCCCTCACTATTGCTCATTCGTTTGAATCTTTCTGCTCTCTCTTCTGCTCCTGTCAGTTTTCCCTCAGTACACACACTCAAAAGGCTTCCCTGGTGACTGCGTCCCATTACTATCCTGAGACTGCTGCACAACAAAGCTGTGCCGCCAGTGTCCTCAGTGATACCACTCAAGAGTCCCTCAGTGCCAAGTCAAGCAGTGTGCAAAGGCAAACAAAGTGTGGTAGTCAGCACAAGTCACTTCTTTACTTTGGTGTGTTAAAAGAAGAAGGTTTGGCATTTCATTTCAGATCATAAAGACATTGAGTTATCTCAGGTGCAAGACTCAGGACTGGTCCCAGGCCTAATTAGACTTAAAGATTTAAATAGAAATACCAAATCTGTGCACAAAACATCCTGTAAAACCACGATAAACGGAAGAAATCGGATATATGCAGAAGTGGGGGAGATTGTGGCGTAACACAATACAATACGATGAAATTCGATACGTTACGATACGATACGATACGATACGATATGATACGATACGATACAGGGATTCTGTGATAATGATAAATTACAAGCCAACCATATAAAGACACATCTTTTATCTACCTTAAGTGAGGAATCTAAAATACCCATACAAGGTAAACTGCAGAATTAATGTCTTTAGCACCACTGCATGGAGTCATGACCAAGCGGCAACCTCCGGTCTAAAAAGTGTCCAATGCAGAAGTGCTTAAAAACTGCAGTTCATGGAGGATCCGCTTGAGGCTGGCTACGAAAGTACTGGAAACCACATACACAACAATTCAAAAAAGCCGATCTTTACAGCCGAAATAAACACGTTTACAGTCTGGTACAAAAGACAATTGTAGTCTGAATAACTAATTTCTCGATCAGCTCACACTGTACGGGGGGTGAATTTTTTTCTACTGCGACAATTTCGAAGATATTGAGATTACGATTCTTCCAATGAGAGGCACAGCTGCCTTGATTGACAGGCGGGAACACTGTAGCTGTTGACTAGTAGGCTCAAAGCCCGCCTCTTTACGTCACAATCACTCGACAGCAGCAATATAGCTGCCGCCAACGATTGGCCTCAAAACAGCGCTTCAGAAACAGATGTTACATCACGGATACTACGTCCATTTATTATACAGTCTATGGTCATGAAGTACCGACACTGTGAGTGAAATCAGAGTAGTAATCTGTTTAGGCAGCAGATTTTGTTTAGATCAACATACTGTTTTGTGGTGCCAGCAATACGATAATTGTAAATGTAATTAATTATAAATTGTATTTTTGTTAGGATGATGATGAACTCCTGTATATGAATGTTTCTTTGTGTTAGGAGTTCAATCAAATCCAAGTTTAGAGAAAAGTTATGACAACAAAAAGAAAAGGTTTATCATTGACATTTTCTCACCTGTGTTTTAAAACCCTTTGCATCAATGTTGAAAATCCGCAAGCAGAAGCCGGTAAGCAAGTTGCAACTCTATGAAAAGGGTTACGGATCAAGTTTGAAGTCAACAATGATGAAATGACCTCAGCTAAATTCATAACTTTGTTGCTACACTGATTCAATTTATGCAAGCTATAGTGTGATTTTTTTTTACACCACTGATGTTGTTAACATCCGGGCAATGCTTGAGTATACAAAGGAGACTCGAAGGGCTGAAAAAATCAAGTATACTGTTCACATGATCCTATTTATTGCCACAATCTGTCTGTGCTGTCAGTGTTTATCCAAATACACCAAGTTCCTCTAATTCTACAAGGATCTCAGGCGTGGTTGTGCTAATCACCTGACACACCTGATTTTCCAATTCATTTTCTCCATTCATCTTGAGTAAATGTAGCGACAGCTTGCAATCTGTTTGTTTTGACTTGTCAAAAAAGAACCAAAGGCATGTATCAACATGGAATAAATGCTACTGCAAGATGTCACCAGCTGCACATGGTATGATGAATTACAATCATATGTTAATCAGGCCGAGTTGCAGTAATGGGATGCTTACGTGGCGTTCCAGCACAAACCTCTTTGGTATGTTTGTTTTTCTATAAAGAAACAGACTCTTGAACAGACAGGAGTACTCTGCTGTTTGAAATACTAATGAGCAGATTTGAGTTTTTGTTTTGATTCTTTAAGTTTGCGCGCTGGCAGCAGAGAACCAACTAAAAATGCATTTATGAAATAAAATCTGCCTTCAATGAAAAATTAGCTGAGTTTGTTCATGCGTTCATAATTACTTTGTTTAAAGCTGCCTGCCTTTTGTTGTTCTGTGTTTGTTATTTCACATCTTTGTTAGACAAGGCCGACTGAGACTGCATGACAATATTGGAAACCCAGTGTCATCACTCACTGTATTTCTCTGACATGCATGCAAAAGATGTTAATGTGTGTTTGTTTCTGTTGTGGAGCAGACACAGTGGGTCCAGCAATGAGGTCAATACTGGCTTAAGCACATTTATATTTCTCCAGCCACCAACACTCTTATATATCATCTGTTATATGCAGTTTTTCCACTGATAGTAGAGTACATACATAAAAGGGATCAAGATAAGGAAATCAATATTGGTGGTGAACTGTGCTAAAAGAGGTGACACTGCAATTTAAGGCCTGGTCGTTCTTTAACAAGGAAGGGAAGTTTTTCCCCAAAAAGGCTATACGTTCATTTTTTTTATACGATTTTTAAAGTTATATTTATGGCCTTTTGGCCTTTATTTTATAGGACAGCTAAAGAGAGACAGGAAATGTGGGGAGAAGAGAGGGGGGAAGACATGCAGGAAATGGTCGACCGGCCGGGAATCGTACCGGCGACCCCTGCAACGAGGACTGTAGCCTCGATATGTGGGGCGCTTAGACCGCTAGGCCACAAGCGCCCCATACGTTCATTTTTGATAAGTGCTTTTAACCGACAAACAGAAAAAGTATCTATAACTTTTTGTATAAAAGTAACTTAATGAACTGCAAACCAGATGCATGAACATACCACCAAGAATTGATATTAGACGTATGACATTAACTCGCACTAATGAGACTAATTACAGAAAGGTGAGATGCCAAAATATAGAAACAAAACATATCAAATTTTCAGAGAGGCAACAACTGATTATGTAAATGTGACATGATATGAAAAAAGCCATCAAGACATAACTCTAGAAACAAAAAACATGAGATAGTAGGTAGAGCAAATGTCCTGACAACCTGAACAAAAAGCCATTATCAGTCCTGTCATATCCACTGGGAAGTGCGGTGGGCAAACTTAGAAGAAACACAAACACTGTGCTGTGACCAACCCAACTTACCCCAGTCAAGAAAATATTAAAGGCATTTGAAGTTTTTCAAGTATTAGCTGTCTCCTGCTCAATGAAAATAGCTCTATTCTCACAGGACAGTTATTCAATAAGTGAAACTGCAAACAGGGTAATATTTTTAGGAAAATAGAAATGATGCTATCAGTATAATAATCATTACAGTGTATGAGATATGTGTAGGCAGGCTATTGTGTGTAAATAATTGACAAGCAAGAGTAAATAGAAACATCTAAAGCAAAGACACACTTATAAACAATGCTACAACTAAATTGCTTCCACACTCTATGGGCACGATATGCGATTTAAAAGAGCCTGGTGGTGGCAATATTCCTCTGATATGGTGTTTAGTTTTAATAGGAACCCTCAGCTCAAATATGAGCTGACAAACACAGCAAGACAAACACAGTCTCTCTCCGGCAATGAAATATACACTATCAAATAGACCTGTACCTTTTTGAATCCACTGTGTGGGTGAAACTAAAGCGCAGAACAAACAGCATTCTGATATGGCTTTGAGGGTGATAACAGCGTCTGACAGGGTGGAGAGAGCAGGCTTTGGGCTTCTGTGCGAAAACACAACCTGTGATTGACATGATTCCCTGGCCTTAGAGAAGTTTACCTTTTAATAAGAGCTCAGAGAGCCCCTCTCAACAAGCCGGTCCGGGCTCTCGCCGACAGCAGGGGACGGCTGGGGAGGTGTGTGTGCATGTATTAATGTGCGCACGGGGGCTGTTTGTGTATGTGCGTGCACATCTGTGTGTGATCGATTGCACGTGTGTGTGCATGTGCACGTGTCTGTGCCCACTTGTAGCAGATTTCAATCAAGGATTTCAGCCGTGCCCAAATATCCCTTCTCTTTTGGGCCAGGTTGTTTGAAGAAAATGAGTGGATTCAGGATCAAGAGCCTTTCTGGAGGAATTTAAGTCTGTTTGAGGATTATGACTTCTTCATCCTGTACAAAGCCTGCAGACGCTGCTATATGCTAGCCCTTGGAGGCCTGGCTTACCAATACATTCCAGACATCGATAGGAAAGCGATAAGACCAGGAAAGACATCACAGTTTTGAGCAAAAATCTTCAAAATAAATACTGGGGTAGAAACTTTGTAGGTCTATTTACTCTGAAGGAGCAATTCTTATAGCTTTAGAAAACTCATGGTCAAAAGGATATGATGAACTTGCAGTAATAAGAAGGGACAAGTGAAGAAAGTCTTTCATCCTAACCTGCTTGTGAACATGTTCAACATAGATGCCACCTGTTTACTGCCTTTGTGAAATCATCCAAACATTTCTTTGTGCTTCTTTTTCTTTCCATTTCCTGATTGTGCTCCTTTCTCACAACTCAAAGTGCAGCTAAAGCCCCGCCCCCTTCCATCTCACTTATGAATTATAATTAGCAAACTAACACATCCCATGCCAGATCCGATCAATGTCTTCAGGTGTCAACCGGCCTCTCTGCAGCATCGACAACATGCCTGATCTGTTTCTGAGAGATGTCACAGCTTGAACGACTGTCATAGTCCCCCCCCCTCCAAAAACCGTCATAGTTACACAGCTGATGAGTGGACTTGCTCGGCAGCTCAGTCAGCTAAGCGTGGATCATCTCTGAAGGGAGCTCTGATCAAATCTGTCATTATTTACGCTGTTTACAGCATAACCTGAAAGCAAAACAAGAAATCGATGGAAAATGGGGACAAATTACTGTAAGTGTCAATATTCAAGACAGCCGAGATAAAGGGCACTCAGTCTGTAATAGATTCTTTCCATTTACCTTAAGCTTATCGAGCAGAGGGCTCGTCAGTTGCTGATAAGACCATTAGTTAGTTGTTGATAAAACTGTTTAGTATCATTATAACATTAAACATAACAAATGGAGGTCGCTCAACAGAAAAGTCCACGTTCAGCAATTACAGAGCTGATCATTTGACAGTGTGTACCCTTTCCTTTGAAAAAGACTTACGTTTAAATCCTGAAGCCTGCAACCAAAAGACTTTATCATTTATGATGTACAGCAAAATCAAGCAAGTGATGTTGGTGGTATCTTTGCTTGGAATGAATTGTCCAACTCCATTCGATCTGCAGAGTCCCTCTCTACTTTCAAAAGACATCTAAAGACCCAGCTCTTTAGGAACTATGCACTTAGCTAGACTGTTCTCCACTGTTGTCCCCAGTGGCAGATCATGTCTTCCAGCTACAGTTGACTCACACTGTCCTGCTCTACTCTTGGAATCTGTGTTCAGCTCTGGAGTGACCCAGCACTTGGTACTTTGGTCATTATTGTGGTGATGACAAGTTAATTGTTGATGATGATAATGAAAGGTCTTAAATTGTTTGGTTGCTTCATTGTAGATGTTCCTTATTTTCCCCAAAAAACGTATTTACTTTTGTGCATTGCCTTCACACTGCTTGGCAGTACCTGCACCCAAAAGGACTTGAAGCACTTTGTTACTCTTACTGATCTTGTTTCCTCTTGTCTAGATCTTTGCTTGTGTTGTTCTTGTTCTCATATGTACGTCGCTTTGGATAAAAGCGTCTGCTAAATGACATTGTAACATTGTAACATGGTACTACACAAAAGCCAATCAGTTTTCAAAAAGTTAGCAATAAGACACTTGGTATTAATAGTCTGATATCTGCTCCAAAGAATAAAAGATCTCACCAAAGACTTTTTGACATTACAAAGCCCTAAAAAGTATCATACAAAGAACTAAAAGCCTGGAAATATTCTGTACTTATTGAATTCAAAAAGGCGCAGACAAACTCATCTCCCAGAAGTCTCTAGACTGCAGGCTTTGTTGAGAAGGTTACAGGACTTGGTTTGACCCCAGAGCAGTGTGGCTCTTAGAGCTGTACTTCACACTTAAATCTTTTGTTCTTGATCAAGTGCGCCCACCTCCATACAAAATGCAGCCAAACAGACCGAGCGAGGCGAAAGGAAGCCCATGAACGGCGAGCGAGCAGGAGAGAGAGGAAGTCGCATCTCCTACAGACAGTCACAGCAGGGGACAAACTAACTATAGCCACATCAATGACTAACTCTCACAGCACGGACACCTCCCTTCACTTTGAAAAGAAAATAAATTAAACAACAAAGGGGGACACTGACATTCACCGCCTTTCACTTTATTGCACCAAATATGGCTGGTTGTACATCCAGCGCGGGATCACTGTGGAGTTCAGCGGACAGTAAGACAATGACCAAAATGAAAAAGCATTTTCAGGACAAAGTTTCCTTCCTGGCAGGAATGATGATTGCTGTATGGATTCATAGATGAAGGAGAAAAAAAGTTCCCTCATCTGCTGGCCTAATATGGTCATTCCAACACAGGAGGAGACCCATCTTTGTACTTCCCCATGCATTACATACACAATCAATAATGGAAAAATATACACTGCGAAAGGCCTTAGTCGCACTGCCTACAAGCGGCATTGATAAATGATTTTGTGCCAGTTATGACAGCAAGGTGCATGCAGTGAAGAGAGTGGAAGGCCTTTTTAATAGTGCAAGGAGAGAATTAAATCAAACCCAGGAGGGCCTCCTCTGGAAAGGAGAGATGCTGCATCTCTCTGCTCTAAATCACAGCTCTACTTAAGCCCGGCCCTCTCTTTCCCCATTTTTCTACATTATCAGAGGAAACCTGTCACTGCTGTCTATGGGAAAGTTTACAAATCATGATTTATCAGAGAGAGAATCTCTAAACACCTGTGTGAGAAAATAAGCATCCCCTGCATTATTATTTATAGGCCCAAAAGTTCTTTCAGTCCTCCTGTAAAGTTTAAGAAGAATCTTGAACATAACTCACATATTTTTCAGGGGATTTAGATTTGTGTGTGGGGTGTATTTATGTACAGCTTCATTTTGGAACATAGAAAAAAAACACAGAAAAATGACACAGTAAAATAGTTATTTTTTCTATGACCATAGTGTACCTTAGTAATTCATGTGCAAACAATGTGCTCTTTCAAGTCCTCAGTGTGAAACCCTGTAGAAGAGCTCATTATTATCCCAGGGAGGGCAAAATATAAAAGGGGGCTTAAAAAGGAGTGAAAAGTTTCCAAAGGTCAAAAATTAATCAAACTCATTACCTGAGGAAGAGAAGGATCCTGGTTGCTGCTAACTCGTTTAGCAGATTTTTAACCTCTATTTTCTTTTCAAAGAGGCGAAGATTCCCACAGGAGCAGGCGTCCTCGACTTCTCATTTACAGCTGGATAGGTAAACGTAATGATCCACGTGGGCCTGCTTCTGGAGACACAAACGTCAGAATTTAAAAACAGAGACAAAAAAAATCATCCAAAAATTATTCAGTTTTCAAACCTTAGCCTTCTCACAAACAGAGTCCTCAACAACAACCCAGTTTTTGAGCCACAAACAGGCAAAGCCCCACCAGCTGGGGAGAGAAAATCCTTCTTACTGGCCACCAAGGCCAGTTGCTACCAGTTTATCCAGTAAATACTGAAGAAGAAAAGCGACAGAGCCAAAGCCGTATGAGGCGGAAGAAGTGAGCCCGGGTGATGGGCACTCAGTCCGATGTCTGCTCTCTGTTTAATGTGGAACTTTCTCCGGGCAGGAGCTCCATATCGAGGAAAAACGATTATAGAGGCAGATGGTGGAAACTTAAATAAGAACAGACATTTGTATGTGTTGAAAATATGTTATTGAATCATTAATGTAAATATAAGACTAATACTCCAGGAGCAGCAAATCTGTATACTTAGTGAGCTCTTACTCTAAAATGTGATTCTAAAAAAGGTAATAAAACATCAAAGGTTCTGTACAATACATTTAACAAATACTATTGAATATGTTGATATAATGAGCAAGAAAAGTAATACTGCATGTGTTTTAATATTAATTCACTTTTAATTTTATATAGTGTTGATCTGGAAAGGATGATGAAATTAATGTATTCTAAAATCAGGATCAGTGTAAATTGTTTTCTCACAGGGGAGAAGGATAGGAGACATCATTTAGGGTAATTTCTCACGCATAAATAGGTAGGAGCCTAATTTGAGCTGATTTGGGTTGTTAGGTTTATGGCCTTAAGCTGCCCAAAGTTTGACGGTAAAATTTTTGACTGGCCACAGAAACATAAAGAAACCACTAACGCCTGATATTACACAGGATTCAGCTTTAAACGTGAACAATTTACCTCGTACTCAATCCATGCCCAGGTTTAGAAAAACATGTCTGTCATTATTTGTATATATACGTTAATAACTGAGATTAATCTCTGATGCAAAATAAAAACAATTTATTTTACTGTAAAAATAAAAAATACATCACACCATGTTAGAACAAGATGGAACAATATATTTTTGTTTATTTTAGAAGCTTTAAAAAATGTGTTGATGTTGAATCTTGTTCTACCAACATGGAAAAAAATAACATAAAAACTAGAAAAGCGTTAATGCTCTAAGGGAAGTCCAGGCTGTAAATGTGCACAATATTCCACATTATATACATGTCATTTCAGAGTGCACTCCAAGTGACGCAGTGTCAAATCTGTGTGACAGATTTAGGTGAATGCTGGTGAAGGGATCCCTGCGTGGGGAGAGCGGCTTAGGGCTGACTCAAGCAGCCAGTACAAGATCTCCAGCAGGCAGAAAGGAGCCCTGCTCACCACGGAGCTGCTGCTCGTCCAGCCCACCAACACTGACAGCCAAACAATAACCTGACACCATTGCCATCTTCTGTCTGCAGTCACACATGACTCCTTGTGCCAGCTTCATACTGAAGAACTTCACATTAAGTAAGGAGGTGATGTATTTGTTAAAAGACTGACAAGACCACAAAGCATATTCAAAATTAAGTACACAAAGAAATGGCCGGGTCAAGTTGACTCAAATGATTAAAGAAAATATGAACAAAAATCTGCAGACTGATCTGATATGAAAACGTAATGGTTTACAGAGATGGAAGTGGGGAGAACGGAGACACAGAATGAGACTTGCACAATATGTAGAGCTAATGATTGTCCTTACTTTTAATGTAATGTCTCCCTCTTTTGGTAGCTGTGTAAAAAGAAAAGAGGACATATATTACCTGGCAACAAGCAAGAATCAGTGTCACCTTATCAGAATATAAAAAACGACAATACATTTTGAAATCCCTCAAATGTTCTTTATTTTTCTTTCTAACTTTTCACCTGAGTTTCAGTAACTCTCCGGCTTTCTCTTTTCTTTTATGTTTCATTTTTTACGCAGCAGAAACTGAATTATATATTCCATTAAATCTTTAAATCACTGTGGTAATGTGAATTTTCAAATTGAAACTAGATGAGAGGCCATAGTTTTCCTTACGTTTGAGCATATTTGGTTTGACTCAATAATAAAAGGAATGAAACCAGGACGAGCCAGAACATTTGCTCTCATATGTGAGAGCCACCTGACACCTAGTGGACAAAACCTAGACTGTTTCCAGAGCAGCAAAGAGCAGCTGCACTGAAGTGGACTACAGACCACTTAAATATCTGCCTTTGTGGTACACGTATGCATAAAACACCAAGGAAGACGAATGGCATGGGCAGGAAAAAACATAAGTAATTATTATTGTATTTTTTGTTTGCTTTTTAAATTGATATTGAATCAAATTCAATAT
Organism: Notolabrus celidotus; assembly: GCF_009762535.1. Taxonomy (NCBI): domain Eukaryota; kingdom Metazoa; phylum Chordata; class Actinopteri; order Labriformes; family Labridae; genus Notolabrus; species Notolabrus celidotus. Next base: position 17,777,226 of record NC_048281.1, read on the forward strand.
AATGGTTTACAATATCTACTGTGGACCATTCATTCATTTCTTGTGGGTTACCTTAATAGTTTTTTTTTTAAATAGCAATAAAAAGAATAATGGTACAGAGTTTTCTGAGGATTTAAGGCAGGTGTGTCCAAACTTTTTCAAAGAGGGCCACGTTGGATTTTGTGAAAATGCCCAAGGGCCGGCTGAAATGCGTTACTTCAAACATAAAAGTTACATATGAACGTTCTATTTTACTGCAAGTTATTTGTAATATTTTCTTTTAAAAATCAATAACTAGGGGCACTGGTGGCCTAGCGGTCTAGCGCCCCACATACAGAGGCCACAGTCATTGTCACAGGGGTCGCTGGTTCGATTCCCGGACAGTCGACCATTTCCTGCATGTCTTCCCCAACTCTTTACTCCCCACATTTCCTGTCTCTCTTCAGCTGCCCTATAAAATAAAGGCAAAAAGGCCAAAATATAACTTAAATAAAAAATAATCAATAACTTCGTAGAGTCGGATATACTTGTGTGATCATCGCAGGCTTATGAAACAAAGCCTCCTTTCTCTAAAGTTTTGTCTCTGATGGCATGTCCTCAGTTCTCTTGACTTACAGTGTTACAAAGAAAATGTTCCTCATGAGGGTGGGCAATATGGGAAAAATATCATGTTATCTTTTCATGGCAGGATCACAATCTGGATTTTATCAAAATTCCTTTGCATGTTGTTTTTTAAACATTTGTAGCACCAAATATTTCTTATCATACATGCTGAAATATTTCCATGTCTACTCTGCACCATTTTATAATTTTGATCTAGTCTTGTGTCCTCTCTTCTGTCTTTGAACTCTCAGTGTTCATCAAGCACATTTTCATTATAAATCTATCTATTTAAACACGCCAACTATTGTTGTGTTTCTGCTCTGTTTCAGACCTACAGAATTCACAGAGCCTCTGCTTTACAAGTAGCCATGCACAGGCAACTGGTAGTTTTGAGTGATGGTACTGGATTTACTTTGTGTTTGTGCGCTTGAAAGAAATAATGAAATGTATGCATAATTCATAATGTGATGTATATGTAACATTAGTAACATATTTTGAGATGGAAGCTGGGTTCCATATAAAGGTAAACCTTGGGATGTGATTGGCCCCTGGAGCGGACATTGGACATGTTCAAAAAACCCTCTTGCAAAGGTTAAATTCCAACACAGTTACTTGTTTCTTTGGGTTCTATGGTGCCAGGAAGTGGCACAGATGTAAAACTCTCTGGTTATTCAGTGGGCAGCACCACAGAGTGTATAAAACATGAACCATGGCTGTTTTCGAAATGGCCTGCTACATACTACCTACTAATAGCACCTTAAAACTGAGTTCCCCCTGTCAAAAAAAGAAGAGAAAAGAAAAAGCGGAATGGGAAACAGTATGCGAGGCAGGCTGGTCCCATGCATACTATGACATTTTTCCAATTCAGTACAACATCCAGGGAGCAAAAACATCCAGATTTTGCTCTTGTTCACATACTACATACTGCATTTTGGCCAAATCAGTACATACTGCTTGTATAGTAGGCAGTTTCGAAAACAGCCGTAGTCCCATCCATGTCATCCTTTTGTTTCTGAAGCTGAGTTTTGAAGCCAATAACAGCGGCATCTGAAATGAAAATGCTGACTCAACTTGACTGTCGGTCAAACTAGCATGAGATAAAAAGCTGGTGTTGAGATTGGCCTTTAGCCTCCAGTGCTCCTTGCAGTCAGCCTCAAGTGGACACTCAAGGAACTGCTGATTTTAGCACTTTGCCATAGGCTTCATTCATCAAGACTGGAGGCTGCTGTTTGGCAACCCTTTACATCGATGGTCGTACATTTTATTGAGAGTTTGATGTGCCTTCACAATCACTCATTTTCACGTTGAGCTTACAAAACTTTTGTTGAGTGCCGCTAGAGCTCATCAGGTTTGCTGTGGGAAATTATCCAATTTCACTTAATAAATCCAAAACAATATTATTTAGTTACTGCAAATTATTTGCCATGGTTGTGCGTCTGTGCCTGCAAAGTAGTGAATGGCGGAGTACTTAAGTACTCTTCCATGTACTGACCTGTGCTACCCTCCCACTGGGGAGCAGGAGCACAATAAGTAAGGGATAATGTATGTTTAGCAGATTGTTATGGGAAAAAGAATCCCGACAGGGTGAGACAAGACCTGAGTCTTGACCACCCTGAAGGGGTTCTTTTTCCCATAACCTGCTTACCATACATCATCCCGCTTATTACCCGGCTACTAACTTAAAATACAAACACATTGTCACAAAGCATTGATTAAAAGATTATTTTACTATTGGTTGTTGTTTTTTTGTTGTTTTTATTGTTTTTTTGTTGTTGTTGGGGGGGGGGGGCTATTTTTAATTATGATTATTAGTATTATTATTATTATTATTTTATTTTTATTGGGTATTCATGGTATTTGTATATAAGCCTTTGTATGGGTATGTGAATTTTTAACCTGTACTCCATTTTTGTAATGTCCATATGTCTATCCATTTTTTTCTTTTTTTATGGAAAGAAAAAATAAAATAAAAATTTGATCACAAAAAAAAAGATAATTTTATTGATTTAAAGCGATTTATGTACACAGTTTTTTAAAAATTGTCCCAGTGATTCCTCATCAGTTGGTGTTCCATGGCGAGGGATTCTTATCTGCCTGCTGCGGTCGATTTAACATGAAACCGTCCTCATTTAGCTCTCCTTCTTCTCTGAGCTCTGCGGTTCACACACCTTTAAAAATGTCACAACTTTGAACCCTTCTGCTATCATCAGCACCGCTCATGGTTTAAGTTTCTTTGTAGAGACCGGTAACATAAAGTGGCTCTCACCTGCTCCGCTGCCGTTGCTAATATTGCTGGACAGGATCAAATATGTTAACGTCTCTAGCCTGCCGATTAAGCATGCTAACTGAAGCTAACGTTTCAGCCACATTGTTTACCAATATGACGCTAACAGAAGCTAACAGATTCCCCTTATCTTTCGGTCTGTGGTGTCAACAAGCGGAAACAAAATGTGCTGGAACTCTTTTTCACGGATTGATTTGACATGACGTGTGATCAGTTTGTCTCTGGTGTTACTCATGTTAGTGAAAGTTAATAACTGCTGTCAAGGGGTTTTGACCAATCAGAATCTTACACAACCGGAAGATCAGTAAGACAACCGGGTAATAAAACGCAATAATGACCTTTTTTATTTAAGACAAAAGAATTAATGATGTGCACAAGAGGTTTCGGTGTCAAAACCAGGGCTACAACAGGGATGAATAAATATTTGAAAAGGTAAACTGAAGACTGAAGACTCTAAACTGGGCCCTTGACAGAATTCTAACCCAGATGAAGAGCAGAATTTGAGTGTTGGTCAAAACAAAGCAAAAACGGTGAGCTCAAAACAATATAGCGAAAGTTATCTTTCGTTTGGATTTACTTTCACCAGGATCCTGCTGCACTGACTCCGTTATGCTTCGTGTGGGGAAATTCTTAACAACAGTGCCATGGTCCCAAGAAGGCTCAAAAAAAAAACTATAGCGGTGTCTGCGAGAGCTCTCAAAGCTATTTCAGTCAGACAACTCACGTTTACTTAAGATAAAGATTATTGCAGCATACAGTATTGTGTTTGGCGTATGGGCTCCGAACTTCATTACTCCTCATAGATTATTTAAATGCAGACGTTTAGGAGCAATGAGATAGGACTAACTCTCCTTGGAGCCCGCAGGTGGATGCCAGGGAGGAGGTGGGTACAGGTGGCTTTACACTTGTAAAGCAGAGGCAGAGACGGGGAGACTTGCAGCTTAAATAGACCGCCAATGAGAGGGTGTTGAGATCAGCTGATAGAGAGGATGATGACGTGTCAGTATGAATGAGCGCAGCTCGAGTTGTCTGCCTGAACTAGCTTGCAGTGGGCGCTCCATTAGCTGAACTCGTAGCCAATTGAAAAAAGCCACACACTGTGGCAGAGACATTAATACTACCTGCCTCGAAAGCTACTGCAAATGAGATACTCTGCCATGACGCGGTTAAAGAAGTAGCCAAAGTCCCTCTCTCAGAAACATAGATTAATACATTCAGAGACTAAATTGTCATTGTAGATGTGTCATCTTGTAACACTTTTGCTTGGTGGTGTGACTCAGGATTTTCTAAATGTAAAAAAGGTGCCTTGGCTCAAAGAAGGGTTGAAAAACACTGGTCTAGAAAGTTGTTCCTAACCTCAAGAATTACAACTTCAAATATAAATGATTTTTTTTTCTGTGGTCACCTGATTTCAAAATAATTTCCCCCAGAAATAGTCCTGAATTGACAGCGTAGGCTCATAGTGAAGCTGTGGCTCTGTCACCAACCCCTGATGTTACCCTAAACAAAATCAGGCTGTTTTCGTGCGCATCATAATTGGGCAATTAAATTAAAAAAATGGCCAAATTGGCTCGGTTAGACAAAACTGTGTCATAAAGTTTTGGAGCAGACTTCAGCTTGGCTTAGAATATGAAGTAATGAAAAATCTGTTTCAATCTTTTGCTGACAAATATGCCTGAAGGAGATATGAACTAGTTTAAGACACTGCCAGAAAGTTCAACCTGCTTTTTAAACTGTCTGCCAATATTCTGAGTCAACAGTGTAGAACACAAAGTTCATCAAGTAGACCTAGAAGTGAAGTCTTCCAGAATCAACACGATTCTCAGTTTATTGATGCCAAGAACTTGCTACACAGAGAAAGGTTACAGGGTATGAGGCAGCAGTTCTTAATTACTCAGACTCTCAGGTCAAAGGTTTAATAAATGGAATTTTCACAGCGTTTGGAAGATGGCATGAGCACAGTGAGCTGAGCTATTAGTGGTAAAGTATGTGAAGCTTATGTTTAAAAAGCTTAAGGGTGAGTATTCAAGGCAAGAGGTTTATATATAAGCTGTATAATGCACCTGAAACACATCCAAAAAAGTAAACCCATCCTGCAGGAAGGAGCACTACCGCAGGTCATTCCTCCTACCTGCAATCAGACTGTATTACAGCAGCACTGCAATGTCCCGTTAGTCATCTTTACCTTACTATCAATTAGGGGTGAGTATTGCCAAGAACCTCATGATACGATACGCATCTCGATACTTGGGTCTCAATACGATAGTATCACGATATATCATGATATCACAATATTGTGACATATTGCGATATTCTACACAGTTAACTAAGAACAATAGAGATGGTGTATATGTAAATCACACAATATTACTCAAAATTTTAAAGGACAAATTAAGTCAAAACTATTTGATTGAAAACAACTTTTCCACTCTATTGTTTTTGAAATACTGAAGTTGTATTTTAGTTCCAACTCGGCTAAAATGTGAAATATCGATATCATATTGGAGGTCAAAGTATCGCGATGTATTGCTGTATTGATATTTTCTCACACCTCTACTATCAATTATAAGATAATAGTGTAGACGTGTATAGTGTATATATCTCTTGCATTCATTATATTCTATTTTATTTTATTTCAATTTATTTTATTTGATATTCACCTTATCATTATTACCATAATTATTATTTAGTTTTATTTTATTTTATTTTTTTAACTATGCAAGTACATTGCTGTATTCTCCTGTTCTGTGTTTTAAGCTGCTGTAACAAACATATTTCCCCCAAATGGGGATCAATGAAGTATATCTATCTATCTATCTATCTATCTTTCTATCTATCTATCTAGAAAAACTGTATTTTGCATCAAACAAAACGTCCCAGAGGCTCCTCTGTGGGGGATCCCAGCTTTTATGACTGGCCACTAAAGTAGGTTTTCTTCAAACTACTTGAGATTTTGACAGAAAATTAGTTTTTATTTTATCAAACTATTATTTATTACTGGGGTTTATGGGGCTTCTATTTCCAACATTCTCTGGATTGGGACAACTTGTCAGACAAAACACTCCAAAGGGAGGAATCACAACCAGAAATTATGAATTCAGTGAAACACAGAGCGTTAGACCGATGAATCAGGCAGATTGAGGGCCTTTTGTAATAAAAAGTATCGGCCAATTCTTGCGCTCACAAGACTGATAAAAATAAAAAAAGAAATGATGTCTGCAGACACTGCAGGCAGGCTCGTCAGCGTGGCTGCTGTGGGGTAATGTTAGTCCCCCCCTGGATGATTTTTTCCATCATAAATGACAGCATATCAAAACTAAAACAATTCTTTGCTAGTGTTTAATATAATCTGATATGACGTATAGACTAATGCAGTTGGATATTGCTTCTGACAAATATTAATCATGTTCTGAAAACTATAGCATAGCCCAAAGTATTTTTTAATTTAATTTATTAATTAAAAATCCCTATGTCACTGGCTAAGACAACAAGCTTTATTAGATTGTAATGCTCGTGGAATGATAGATGATGTTGTTATTGAGTTAATAGGTGTATTTTGTCAAATGCAACCAAAACACCATGGTGATATCAGCATTATATATCGGCCATCAGCTGATCTGCTTTTTATCAGCGTTGGTCATTTAAAAAACGATATCACTGGACCACTAGACGAAGATATTGTGTAAAACTTTGAGAACACATATTAAGCTGAGAGTTATAGCAACTTTAATAGTTCTTTATCACACGCCATATCACCAAGTTGAACCATTGAATCTTACATTGTTCATTTATCTCAGGGTGTAGGCTTTGATTGAAGTATTGCAAATGTATTTTTTTTATATTTAAAACAATTTAAGGAAATCTAGATTAATTCATATTGATAAAACGGATAGTTTGAAGCCTGTACTTTGCACTTGACTGCTCTGATTTTTCTAATCACTGGTGAAACCAAGATTACAGCCTTGTGAATTGCAGTATTTCATATTACCGACAAGTGCATAAAACAACACAGGGGCAACACAGCTCTGATAAAAAAAATTGTTACAGCTTTCTACTGACTTTACAGGACTTGTTTCATAGACCACATGATTTTCAGCAGCTACTACAGTTTTTCTCAGTCCCTTTGGTACATTTCTCAGATCAGAATTGAAATTCTCAAAGCTACTTGTTCAATCTTCACATCATTGCATCACTTGTGCACATCAAAAAAGCATTTCTCATTTCTTTGAACAAGTTGCAAATGCTTTGGTACATCCATGCAAATGATTTTGTACAATTCTCTGCTGTTTCCTACATTATCAAGTGCTTATGTCATGTTGATCAAAATGTATTATAATGGGTTGAATAGTCTCACCCTCCATAACATTTAGGCATTCGTTCATCGCATAAATCTTCACATGCAAAATGGTTGAACATGTTGTCAGAATATGTCAGTCATACATTTCCATCAGTCTGTTTTTCTAAATCTGTCCTGAATTGGTAAATTGCTCCCAGGTGAATCTTGACTTTCTCTAACGAAGGCCCAACAGACAAGAACATCAGGAGGTGTAGGAAGACTGCACTGCACTGTAATTCCTACAGCACTACATGTACTGTTTACCCAATGTTCACATTTCTACTTTTGGTTTTCTTGTTTTTTCTTTCTGTATTGCAACGTCTGTCAACAAATTAAAGCACAAACAGTAAAATTCAAACTCAAACTATATGTGTGTGGAGTGCATTCATTTACATTAATTTTTTATTTTCTCTTCATGATTCTTTAATCACTACTTTGAATCTACTTTTTTTTCTTATCTTATAACTAACTATTATTTCTCTTATTTTAATTATCATTGTTATATTCAATGCTTTATTCAGCTGCTTACCTGTTTACACATTAGAAGTACATATATACAATTATTTTATTTAACATTATTATATTTTATATGTATTTATTTGTATGTGTGTATGCGTGTATGTATGTATGTATGTATGTTTGTATGTATGTATATTCAGTGTTTATATATAATCATTATTTCATTTTATGTATGTATGTTATTATTTATTTTTCTTTTTTGTGTATGTGTATTATGCTTTCATATGAATATGTTTAAAACATGAAAATATGTTTGAAATACTGGACCTGTATTGTAAAGCTTGCGTTTTGCCAATATAAAACAAATCTTAAAGAAAGTACAAACAGTAACAGCTTAATTGTGAATCTTGTCCAGTCTCTTGCAATCAATCTCCCACATACACTAAGGTGTAACTTACAATTTACAATAACTGTCATCAAAACTTTAGCCATAGTTTACATCAGAACGTCTCTCCAGAGTACACTGTTATATTGACAACATGACTAAGCAGTTTGACTGTTTGACACAAGGACTTCTTAATCTGATGGCACTGACATGTTCACTGACACAGATATTTACTTTTGAGAGATGAACTAAGGATTTTGAGCAAGATACTGGCTTTTGCAGGTAATCCATGATGTTTTGCTATTTGGACGAATTGTTTTGAGAAATGCACTTACTGTTACGCAAATGTTGAGGATGATTCGAGAAATGTACCAAAGCGACTGAGAAAAACTGTAAAAAAAAAAAAAAAAAAAAAAAAGCTGCTGCACAATGTCATCACAAATCTTGCAAAAACACTTCCAAAGTTAATGCACGGTAGTTAAAGTAATAACTTCACAAGATGTGAACAGGTAACAGCAGTTTGCACATGGTGCTATATCATGTCACCTGTTGGCATAAGTGACCTTTATCTACGTCCAGTGTAATATAGGTGGGCCTACACGACAACATTAGTTCTTCATAAACTTTTTGCATTGATTCAAAGAGTCAAGCACCAAAAAACATAGAATACTAACCTCGTTTCATTGCATTAACATGTTCTGGTGCCTCGAAGAAAACCTTTAAAGGTGAGCAGTTTATTCCGCAGCTTAATTAAGGGCGTTGACATTCTGCCATTCAAATATGAAGACCGGACGTGACGTACGTCTATCCAGTTCTATCAAAAACGTCACGTCTATAAAATGTAATAATGACGCACATACATACATCGATGCATAGATGCATACACAGATAAATGCATGAACAAATACATTAACAAATAAATAGATAAATAAATTTCAGTCAATAAGTTAGATAGAAACAAAAGGTGTGCTATTTGTTTTTAGTTATACTGGCATTTAAAAAACAGTCATAAAAGATGTGTAAATATTCACAGTTGTAAAAAGCTCATATGAATTTATTTATGCTACAAATAAAAAATAAATAGGCCTACTTAAAATCAGTTATAAATCATACAGAAGAAATGTTTTTTTTTTAATGTTTTTTTATTGTGTAACTCGTCAGATCAATCACTGTCTCTAATATCAAATCTTTTTTGTTCCATGTGCACTTGCCTTGTGCTTTTTCAGCCTTTTCATATTTCTGAATTTTGAAATGATGCAATTAAGTGCTGTTTTTTTTCTCACTTGACTGAGTTTGTTCTGATTGTGTATTTCCCCTTGTCACTTACTTTTTGACAGACTATTCAACTTCTGCCAGTACTTACACTTTAGCTGACAACTGGTTCAACCTAAGTACTGAAATCTTTTTCTCTCAGCGTCTACCAGTCAACTGAAAATTTGACTGTTCTTAACTCTCAAACTGAAGGTTAATCTTTTTATCTTTGCAACTGAATTATATAGTTATTCATTATTGCAATGCACCGCAACTCTCATACAATATATATTCCACTTTAAAGTAATGTACATAAGATCTGTATAAAACAACCTCTATATTTTTTTTAATACATGGGTTACTATGTGTTGGTAATACACTGATGTTTCCCATAAAAAAAAACTGCTTTAGACTATTTTTATTATTTCAGATCATCGATTGCTTTCAAAATATATTTTATGTCCTCATTGGAGTATTCTTATCAAATTATAAAATTCACAAGATTTTACCTGGAGCTTACAAGACGCCCTCTAATATTTTTCATCATAGTAGATTTATGAAACATGCTTGAAATGTTAAATATTGCCTAGCAATAATCTTTAAAATTTTACTTAAGAGATATTGGTATCAAATTTGAACCACAGCTTCTACTTCAAATAAAGGAATTGCATTTGAAACTTTAAAACTCTATCAAAACTAACCAAATGTATTAAAAGCTGTACTAAGCTATCTTAACAAATCTGTAGGAGTTTAAATGATGACAGAAATGTACACTATGATCAGCATCCAAAATGAAATGTCACCATAAATCCCAAGGCTGCAGACCAAATCAGAACAGCTCGTGTTTCAGTAGCATGGCTGTTTAAAAAGAATACAGCAAAAGCTGATGGTTTATTATCAAAGGGGACCTGAAAAGCAAGCTTTAGGAGATATCCTAACAGGACTATAATTAAACAACAATTTTATGTAATGTGTTTGTTTTTTTCAGCTTATTTTTTTGAGAAACAGCATGTGTCACCACATGGTGGCACTACAGGAACAAAGATTAGTTGATTCCCTCTAGATCAGTGGTTCTCAAAGTGGGGTCCTGGGACCCCTGGGGGTCCGTGTACCATAGCATGGGGGTCCGTGAAATAATTAGAATACATTTCTAATAAATTAAAAATTGTGCTGTGTCATTACAAAACAGCATATATACCATTGTTAGGATACCATTTAGTGGCTCGAAGGGATATGTGTCTTGCTACTGTTCATTTTCTGAAAGCTTTTAAGATCAATTACTTGAAAAGTATAAATGCTGTCATGTTGAGTCCACAGGGAATGAAATGACCCTCTGTTTTAAAGTATACAAGTGGTATTTACTTGATTCAAATTGAAGTGTTATCTGTTTATCACTATGGAACAGGTCTGAAGTATTTAGATTGATACGTTTTAAAATACAAATAGTTCAAAGGGCAACTAAGAGTGCAATTGGTAGTAAGCATGTGCTTAATCTATGTTAAAATTATGAGGTGGTCCTTGGAAAATGTTTTCACCTGTAAGGGGTCCCTGGTTCCTAAAAGTTTGAGAACCCCTGCTCTAGATAATGTCTGTACTAAATGCCAAAACTTAAACATTTAACAAGGAACAAGTGTTGGCAAGCCTTATCATATTTAAGGTAAATGGGTTCACGTTATTTGTTAAGATCATCGAGCTGCTGAAGGAAAGTTAATTGGTCAGCTCCACTATCTCCTTTGCTTCCTACGGACTTCTTGCGTCTTGTTCTCTTCCCTTGCCTCAATTTTTTTAAACAAAAATCCCCATCATAACATGCTAGTTTTTGTGCTGCCATAACAATCTGGATAAGGTATCATACTAGTCATCACAGTATTAGAATACAACAGCAGAGCAAGGAGGAAGAAATAACTGGAAAACAGAGACAGTTAATTTAAACGGAAGAGTTTATTCCCTAACACAAGGACAAGAGCCTGAAAAACAAGTCAGCTGGACCTGTAAACACATGATACATCACAGATCTCAGAAGATGATGGCTAAGACAAGTACCAACCTTTTGGATTGACATAATAGTAATGAATGCATGTAGATTAAAGTGGATCATCAGAAAACATCACCAACTGAATTTTTATTGGAAAGGTTCAAATTGTATAAGCATTTGCTGCTCTATACAAAGACCCTTGCAACCCTTGTATGGACTGCAGAAAGCTGTCATTCTGTCTGTATTGATGGAGACACATAATAGTGAGTGGCATATGGTTTGCAGCTCTGGAGGTCTGCAGAGAGCATTGCTGTTGGTTCACCAGCTGAGCAACTCCAACTGAACTGCCTCAAGGTGAGAGGAAGACAAGAGGGAAAGGTTATGATTAAAAGAAAAACACATGGATCCTTGACCACATGTGCAGTTTCACAAAAAGATAGCAGCAGATACCATCAGTATTAACTTACCACCTTTAAGAAATTTTTGGTTAAATACAAATAAAGAAAAACAGGAAACAACTTTCAAATGTTGTTGCTGTCATTTATGGATTTTTTCCCCCATGAAGCTTCCATGAAAAATAAAAGAACATTTTCAATTCACATCTTTAGCCTGAAATGTGAAAACTGATAACAGTCCCCACTCTTTACACTAGATGGCACTGTTGCCTTTATAATGGTTAAAGCTGCAACCAAATCAAAATGTACTCAACTCAGCGTTACTGAGACAAGCAATCAGCATAATTAAGATCAACAAGTAGAAAAACAGTCTTTATCCATCAAAAACTATACTGCTGTGTATTGTGGTATAATATGGTTAGTTTAGTCGTCATTAAAGGCTCGGGTGCCACTGAAGTTTCAGTACCTTAGGGTGACATGTTCATGTAATAACTCGGCCACTGAAGAGGAAAGAAACACTGTCAGCACAATGAAAATCTAATGAATACAATTGGTTTGGAACGTGGTTGTCACAGATCGGTGCCGCAAATTAGCATGAGGATATCAAAATAATTGAATCAGTGAAACCTTGTGAGAATATTATGGAACTAATGAGAATAGAGTGTGTTGTTTATCACAAAACAGTAATACTTGATGTGTCTTTTAAAGCCTTTTTTTCTGGTGATTATTCCTGACTCTGTAAAGGCTGGTTGCTTTGCTTGTACCTGAATTTCATATCACAAAAGCCCGGTGTTGTCATTGGAAATGAAGATGCATGGTGCTAACAGGCTCACATCCTGCAGCCACCGTGCCTTCATGTGTTCTTGAAGGATTACCTTGCATTCCTTTTTCTCATTGTGCATGCTATAGGTTCCCAGTTTTATGAAGAGCAGCAAATGTAAACAAACAGAGTGTCCTGATTGTGTTTGTGAATGATTTCATATTATTTGATCACAGAGAAAAATATGGTGAAAAGACAGATCAGGATAATCCTATTTGCTTGGAGATATGTGTGAAGGTAAATGAAAGTGTCAAGACGACATTATTATGAATGATTCAGAAAATAGGAGAGGAAATGTCTTCATGCCACAGCGATACGGCTTACAAATCATCCAAATATTTAGACATGTCTTTGATGTACAAATACGTTGCAATATAATCTCTTAAATTTCCCATGTGAATACATTAAGTTAAATCAGCTATTTGGATGTAAAATGCGATTGCACAATGAATTTTGCTTATATGCACTTGAAAATGTTAAATTTACACAGTGAAGAACATAGATGTAATACTTTTAATTTAAAAGTTCCAGTGCTCATGAAATATCCCCCAACCACATTGCATTAGGCATGATAGGCATCTCCAAAAGGACAAACATAGATCCCTTCTTAAGGCTGTAATTGAAATTTCTGATATTGCCAAACGTTCAAGCTGGTTGTGAAAACTCACAAATCCTATTACAAGATAGATTTCCTCTTGGTGCTCCAGGTGTACAGTATGAACAGCATGGGGTCGCCAGTTGCACAGCAGTGAAAGAAACACTGTTTGCCACCCTGACAGAGCAGAGAAACCTGAGTTCCACATCAAAATGTAAAAATCTGCACCTGACAGAGAATCCTGACAGCAGAGCTGTGTCTCATTAAAGGTGACTCATTATCTGTTCTGGTGTGTGAGCACACCTCTCCTTGATATAACATTTTCCCTTTGATCATACAAGGCACTCATGACGGCATCATGTTTTATCCAAACACACAGCAAAGGCAAGGCAGGTCTGTATAAATTGCACATGGAGCGACCACAGGAAAAATGGGGTCCAGCACTTAAATAAACAATACTGTGACCTTTACTGCATGTCCATTGTTTTAATTCACACACTCTTATATTTTCTCTAAACATATGACATCCTCTTCTCTGTCCCCTCCCTAAAACTCTCCTCCTCTGTATGCGCACAGGCGGATAAGTCTATCACCTGCTGTGCCTTACTGGAGAAAACTGTTCTCACCCCCCAGTTTTCTGATTTAAATTGCTGAGTGAAACACCACGTTTTCCTTTGGAGTGGCTGTAAGGATGATATTAATTAGCATAATTGCAATGACCATGTGAACTGAGATTATTGTGTGGCTGTGAGGCTGTCTGTTGTATTGTAGCCCCTCTTTAGAGCCTGTGGATTGCTCATTGACTCACCCAGCAGTGCGGTTACCTAGCAACGCCTCTTGAATGTACTGTACAGTACTTCCCCATCTCATGGGCGCCTTTAATAATCTGCTTTGCCATTTCCATGTAAGCTTTGTTAAAAGATTTATGGTGCATTTGAAACTGCTCCTGTTCTTCCATTGTGTGGCAGTTAATGGTGTACATTCATAGGATAGATGTAGTTAACAGCGGGTCTTTTGTACACTTGTCTTACAAAAGAGAATTAACATGACGCAATAATGTGAAGACTCCGAGGGGAAAGATACTGGCATAAAATCATGGCTTTGACTAAATGACCTGAGAAATCCATTAAGTGAAACCTCAGTTTTTGATGGACACTTTTAATAAGCTAGCTGAATGCATACATCATAATGTTGCATAACACAGCAATGTTGCGCCCTCAATCAGACATACACAGGTAGAGAAATAATGCACATATCAACCAACACCTAAATGCAGTAGTCCAGGATCACAGGTTCATGAGAGCATTCTATAAAAAGCTGGAGTGCGTTTGAAAGCTCCAAGCTGAGGCAAAGGTTATCTGCTTGCAAGTGATGGATCCCTGCATCACATGTATTGTTGTTGTTGCCTGAGTCCGGCTGGGAAATTTATGGCCCATATAAAGGCTGCTCATCATGTGGCTGACAGACTGTATATATTCTCCATGACAGGAGATCATGACTCCTGATGGCTTGTGAAATTGCGCCTGAGATCTCACTCTGAATCACTATGAAGAGAAGCAGCCTGCATGTGGGTTGGTATGTAGACCTTAAAGCTTTGCACTTTGCTCTATTTATGCCCTAGTGCTTTCATGTCTTAGTCTTCAACCCTAAAATCAATGTCCTTGTCTTTATCCTGGGTGATAGGTATGTACATTTATCCCAAAAGCCCTTCCCTGTGCCTTTCTTTGTCAAATATATATTCTGCATCAGCCGCTCCAGTCTAACTATCTCAACATGTATAAATATTAGGCCCTACAGCCTCTCAGCATGCAGCGCGGAGCCTCTCAGGAGCAAAACCTGTTTCCCCGTATCTAGTTCACCTTGCTGCTCGTCCACCTCTTCACCATGTTTTGTTTTATTCATGTTCCAAACTGAACTCCGTCTCCCATCATCCAGAAGCTAACCTGGACCTGCGATTGCCGCTCGACTGCAGCATCCACACATCCATGTGTCAGACCCAGAGTTAGCTCCTCTAATTCTATTTTCACATCTCTTTGTACTCTCCCTCTCTCCCTTTCTCTCTTTCTCTTCACCTGTTTCTGTCCACTGCTTTTCCCCAAGGAGAAGAAGATGTTGTCTCCCATCTGGCTGACTTCACAGCAGACTGACAGTCTGTTGCAGTCCTCTTGTGACTCCCTGCTGCATCGTGTTCAGCCCACTGCCAGAAGCCCCACTGAATTAATCCAGGCACATTTCTGCTAATGCATCAGACTGATATCTACTTAAATTTCAGAACTTCCTACCTCCCCATATTAGTGGAAAGATCCTCTTTTATCCTAACATGGCACATCACTTTATGTCTGTACCTGCAAGAACGCTTTTATTAAATGTCTGGGATAATAAAAGATGTTAACAGAGTGTGCAGAGAAGTTTTTTTTCTCCTCAGAATTGACAGTCATCTTGAATGACTTAATCGCTCTTTAGTGTCAGTGACTGCAGGGAAGAAATTTGACACCAATATTACCCCACAAGATAAGTTTCTTTTCAAATCTGTGCTTATATTTAATTTATTGAGCCCCCTTGACATCACACTTGGAGCCACTGTTGTACAGTAATCCTGTAACTGAGAATCTGGCTTCTAAAGGTGCATTTCAACCAAGAGTTCCAGGGTCTTTTAGGCCCCAGGACTACTTTCCCCAGAACTAAAAGGTTCCTGTGCCCCCATTGTTATCTGTGTTTCAAAAGTATCTTTGAAAAGTACTACCCCCCAAGCAGGGGCTTTTCAGGAGGGAGATTATTTACCCCTGAACTAAATTTAGACCCTGGTTCCTCCGGTCAAAACGTACGTAGTTCAGGGGTAAAGTCCCTGCGGTCAAAAAACGCCTTAACACTGGTAAATATTGCCACTTAAATACTCTAAAAAGTGTTTATATTTTAATTCATGATCATAATGTAACAACTGGATGTTTGCTGGTTATGCTGTTGTAACAGGCTCATTTATCCACCTTTATCCCTCACTTGTCTTGTTGTTATAATTACAACAAATCATCCTTGCAAGATTCATACTTGACCACAAGGACCTCCAAACTATGTAATGTACTAATGTTGTGTTCAGAGCCTCTCCTCCTTAATTTATACTTCTTTGATTCTCTGTTTAAATCCCTTTGCCCCTTCCCCATAGTGGGGTACCTACTGTATGTGTCACATGTTGTGTCACACTGACCATACAAATCCATCCCCTTATTTAGCATATTCTTTGTATAGATTTGTTCTTCCTATAATTTAATAGTCAGTCAGAACCTGTTAATATAATTATTTCGATGACATGTCCTAGAAACACTGCTGTTTTGAGAGTAACTACTGCTAACTAACAGCTGCAGCAAACTTAAGCTAACGGAATATATGTTAGTTTAGTTTGTTGTATGTAATTGTGGGCGAGACACAATTTTGTTGAACCAACTAATTGTAAATATGTTGAGTGAACATAAAGTGTTGACGTTACCATTACTTATTTGCAATGTTTGGGTCCAACTTAATTTGGAAAGGTTGTTTCAACATATTTACTGAGGTAGGATCTGACTTCATTGTCTTGGGTCACAATAATTTGTATAATATGATTATGGATAGTTTTGTTTTTTTTGTAAATTAGATTTTTGGACTTTTTCACCTTTATTGACAGAACAGCTGAAGAGAGACAGGTAACATGGAGAGTAGAGAGTGGGGGAAGACATATAGCAAATGGTCGACTGCCCGGGAGACGAACTGGCGACCGCTGCGATGAGGACTATAGCCTCGATACGTGGGACGCTTAGACTGCTAGGCCACCAGCTCCCAATTGCAGTCAGTCACAGGTGATCTTTCCCCACTCCCTGTAATGACTCTTCTTTTCCAGATGGGATTCCTACCTAAACCCTTTAGGTTGAGTTGACATAAAGCAATCTTGTAGTTTTAAGGATTTTGCATGTCATGTTAAAACTACATGATTTAAAAATGTTTAACGACTAAACATGAATTCATGTAATAGAAGCTACATGTTATACTTATGTTGATAAAACAGACTCTCATGTCGCTTTTTTGAGTGTAGTTAACAAGGGTAACGTGTGTAAGGTATGCTTTACTTTCTTTATGACTGTATTTTGTGCTTAGTGTTTTCCCATCGTTGCTCTTTTGAACAATTCCCCACTCTGAGAGGAGCTTAAGCAGAAAGTAAAGTTAGCCTCAAGGTCTTGTTTGCTCATTTCACACATGAACTTCTGACAATATCTCAATAATTTAAGGTCCTGACATTTCTAGATATTGCCTGTGTTATAAGTGCACTAACAACCTCAAATACTGGGTTAATATCACTACAACGTGCATGAGGACATATCAAAACAAAGAAGCTAAGAAAAGCAGCAAAGAGGAAAAGGCAGCAAAACTCTACTTAATGTGAACGTCAGCAGTAATCCGCCCACTCACTCACTCTCAGTGAAGGTTTCAGACTATTACCTGCTGTGTTCACACATCAGCTCACTCTGAGTTCACGCAGACTTTTTACCAGGGGGGCTGGCAGGAAAGAATTCTGCATGAAGTCAGGGTGAATCAGATTGGATAATGTTAGCATTTACATAAACCATTTTCAGGACGTCTGCAGTGCATGTGTGAAAGAGGCTAATGTGTTCATCAGAATAAAACGTGTTAAATCACCTAAGAGATCTCAGTGTCACAGCGTCTTTCTTGTCTAACAAACACCACCCCGAAGTCTACACTGATCCCAAAGAGAGAATTGTATAATGAGACATCTTCACAGGTAGATTGTGTTTCTGAAATATTAGCAGCTACAGTGGATGTGCAGTTTAATTCTCAGCATTGTGAGCCAGCATCATGTCTTGATTAAGCCATTAGAAGATACATTTCCTGGACCTGGGCATATCTCGTGTTAATGAGCCACCTCAGCTGTCCGTTGTGGTTAATTTCAAGGCCATGTGCTTCTCTTTGGGCGAGGATAAAATGAAACGAGGAAGCGTGAGTCAGCAGTGAGAACTCGCAGTGAGGTGATTAAAGGTAGCTGCAAAGGCTCTTTCTGGGACCAAAAGATTAAGACGATGCTGCTCTCTCATCTTCCTCAAAGCCGGAGACATTTGATGTGGCCCCTACAGGCCGCGCGTCCAGAGCCAGCGTTTCCTCGGCAGCAGATCACAAACTGAAAAACACACATATTCAAATATGTTTTGATATGAGTGGCTATCATTAGATGATAAATTGAAAGATTGGCTTGGCACATCACAGAGAGCATTTGAAATTCTTCCCGCTGAGGATTTGGCGACAGAGAAGATTTTCTGTGTCCAGAGCCAAACATTTGCAAATATAGTATAAAGTGGCATAGATCTCCTGACACTGGGGCATCAGTTATTTGAATAATACTTGAATTTAACAGTGATAGCAGAAAAAATGTAATTAGAGCTGAAGTTATACCGTAATTGTCTTCATCAAGTTGATAGAAGGAGCTGTTCCACTGTGGACTATACTGCCTTGATGGATCTTTTCTGTTTTGTCAGTAAGCCAACTGAGTGTTTGCTGGCGGAGGGAGTATCGTACCTACTGCTGATACCTATTGTGCAGAGTTTGGTTTGAAATGACGTTGCCAGCTAAAAAGGCATGTTTTCAAATGCCAGTATCACTTTGTACAAAATGAAGAGGTGGAGAAGCATTGTTCATCTCAATGTACAAGCAGGAAAGAAGAGCATGACATGCAACATTCTAGCAGGAGCTGAACCAAAGGTCTCGCATTCACAATGAATGACAGCACTCATTCAAGAGACCCTGTATATTTTTTGTGTTTATATAATGTGAAATTAAATATCTTTGGGTTTGAGCTGCTTGTTTGAGAAAACAATGCTTTTAAGATGTTGTGAAAGAATGACTTCATAATTATAATTTGAGAAAGATTACAAGTTTTGCTGAAATCTCCCTGGCCCTACAAACTTTGTTTAAGCCTCTGGCTCTTCCCTCTTGACTTTGCATGCTTTATCTTTAACACACACAGTTCCAGGGGTGACAGGCCTTAAGGACTTAAAATTCATAATCCTGCTGTTGAAAGCCTTTTTCCTTACATGGTGATAATTTGTCAGAGGAAGGTCAGAGAGTCTTTTCAGAAAGCAACACAAGCAGCTCTCAGAGACAGCTTGTTTGTGAGATTCTGCTCACTGTTTGATTTATGATCATGTGTGTACAGTGCAGTATGTGCGTGGGTGTATGTGTTGATGTGCACGTATGTGTGAATGTACAGAACGAGTAAATGTGACTTCCATATGTCCCTCATATATATTTCTCAGGGGTATAATCACATTAAAGTGAGTCATACTTGACCGCCACTGCAGAGGATTTAAATAGATCATAAATGCTGCTGCAGCAGTCAGATTACTGATATGTAGCTAATGTATCACATGTATGTTGGATAATGAGATATGAATAGAAAATAGTGAAATTATAATGGCCTTCAAATCATGTAATACATTTCAGGAGGGTGATTATTCATGGTCTTTCTCACTTTAGAGGCAATGGAGCAAATGATGCAGATAAAAGGTTGTATTGAAGGCATTCATACAGCCGAGGTCTCCTCCCTTCATCCCTGATTTCCTGATGTGGACACAGCCATTGTACTGTACATAGATGATGCCATTAGCACAGATACATTAAACATGAGGCAGGCAGGCGCTGGAATAAAATGGAACAGATGGTAAGCATATTTTGAGCTGGGCCAGAATGAATAATTCCCCCGACTGATGACACAGCAACGCCAGCAACAGCTTTGAAAAGTCCCAACTTGTTGTGATCAAAGTTTTAGCTGGTGTGTCTGTATTCTTTTTTTTCTGGAGTTTAACATCTCAATGTCACAAACCTTGGAATGACACATTTCAAGAGATGTTTTGACAAGTTTATGTGCAAAACATGTTAAACAAGTGTGAAAATTCTCAAAGAAACACTTAAAATGACAAGCCTGTTCTGAAATTGTCTCCTTTCAGTTAGCACCCCCCTCACTGTGCTGATCTTTGGTTTCCTTTTGTAAACACGTCGCTGCTGCGTGTGTGTGACATTCTGCTTTTACAGCAGCTTAGCTCTCCAGGTTCAGATGCTGGATGTTTGTCCTTGAGGGGACAGTTGGCCTCAGACCTACCTGTCAGTTTCAATAAGAGGTGGCAGAGCATTTTTCGCTACATTTCCTGGAAGCACTCAGAGTATAATCCATTTTTGAGAAAGTAATACACCTTGATAGATTTTATTTCCCCAAAGTGGGTTTAATGTTTTCATGCAATATTCAAGTTAAATCCTCATGTATCTTTAACCACTGAGGCGGTGACACGGTCAAACACATTCTGATTTCTTTCTGAATTGACTCAGGTTTTTTTGTCACTCCACTAGTCCCTGACAAATCAGAGTGTGACCTTTTACTGTCAACCATTAGCTCCGAGAAAGCTTCACATTGTCAGTAGATTACAGTTTAGCTCATGGCCTTTGCAGTTCAGGTCCAAAAGGGAGACCAGGGGTGGCATATACCGCCCCTATGATTGGCCAACCCATGTGTCAACCCAAGATCTTAGACTTTGATTGGATATTTGCCTTGTAAGCAGCAGGACTTCTGTTAAAATCAACTTTTTGGATTGAAATGCAACAGGCTGTTTAGGGCTTTCTTTATATATAAATGTTGGTCCTCTCATAAACCTGGTTTAAAGCATCCTGGCGTGCAGCACGAATGACAAGTGTCATTCTTTTTACCCCCTGTTGTTGTATGCCCTGGCCCAGGTACCGAATTAATTTTCACCCACTTTTGCATCCATTAGTGTGTTGGCCTTAAAATGAAGTGTGGTCAGGCGTGAAGGTAGTGTTGTGCTATCTTGGGGACAGAGAAAGGATCCGTGCCTCAGATCAACAAAAACCAGCAGTTAAATGTGCTGGCTTGAACCCAGTCTACTCAATTAGGACCTCTGAAATCACTGTGGAAATAGTATCACGCCTGCCTGCAGGCACACTTGACTCTAAAAGGGAATGAGAGCAGACACTGATTGGTGTTACTCATGTTACACCCAAAACCCATGTTTGAAAAATCAAGGGACTAAGCCTAACCTCTTTGTGCCCTGCACCTCACTCAGCATCCAGATTGTGCGCCACATAACAAGTGAAATGTGGTTGGACATGCCTTAACTCACTTTGTGTCATGCACTTTAGACTGTGCTTTTTAGATTATTTGATGAGGCCCCATGTTTTAGTTAGTTCTTAAGATGTTGTCTTTGGATATACAATATCTCACAAAAGTGAGTACACCCCTCACATTTCTTCTAAAGCTGATGCACCAGAAAGCTCGCAAACAGTTTGCTACAGACAGCAGACTAAGGACATGGATTACTGGAACCATGTCTTGTGGTATGATGAGACCAAGATAAACTTATTTGGTTCAGATGGTGTCTAGCATGTGGGGGGGCAATCAGGTGAGGAGTACAAAGACAAGTGTGTCTTGCCTACACACCTCCAAGACGGCCCCTGCCTTGCTAAAAAAGCTGACGGTGAAGGTGATGGAGTGGCCAAGCATGCCTCCAAACCAAAACCCTACTGAGCATCTGTGGGGCATCCTCAAACGGAAGGTGGAGGAGCGCAGGGTCTCTAACATCCACCAGCTCCATTATGTTGTCATGGAGGAGTGGAAGAAGGTTACATTGGCAACCTGTGAAGCTCTGGTGAACTCCATGCCCAAGAGGGTTAAGGCAGTGCTGAAAAAATAAGGGTGACCACACAAAATATTGACACTCTGGGCCCAATTTGGACATTTTCACTTAGGGGTGTACTCACTTTTGTTGCCGGTGGTTTAGACATTAATGGTTGTGTGTTGAGTGTTTTTGAGGGGACAGCAAATGTACACTGTTATACAAGCTGTACACTGACTACTTTACATTATATCAAAGTGTCATTTTTTCCGTGTTGTCCCATGAAGAGATATAATTAAATATTTGCAGAAATGTGAGGGGTGTACTCACTTTTGTGAGATACTGTACATCTTTTCACAAGCCCTTAGACTCTAGCTTATAAAGTTAAATGTTTCTACTCTTGTTGTGTTACTTTTCCATGTTAAACAATTACACCAAACTTCACTTCTGCTGTCAAAGTAGACACAAAGGAAGGAATCGATAACTCGTGTACAATAGTGTGTGTTTGTGTGTATGTGTGGTGTCATTCTTCATGGCCATCCTTGTCAAAAAAGTCTGGACACACCCCTCAGCCTTAGCTTTCAAACATTCATTGTTAAAGTCTTATTTTGTTTGGGTGTCTCTTTTTCTTCCTTGCCAATGATGGACTTTGACATTTGATGATAAGGCAACAGCCATTACCACCAAGGTCATTAGTCCTCCAGCCTGGGAATATTTTTCACTGTAAAGTTTTGTTTGACTGCATTATGCATTACAGTTGCTGAATGATTTATTCCATCTGACAAGTAGCCCATAATTGAATATAGCCTTCAAACGCGACGCTGTGAAAGCTATCACACTCACCCACGTTCGACTTCATCGCCTGCAGGAAGCCTACTCCGCATTCTAGCCCAATTAAGATTGTTCCTCTGTGTTATTACTTTCAGTGTACCTCTCTAATAATGAAACACGGGGCAGATGGGGTGGAGGAAAGGCAGGTTGCATAAAGTGTGAGTAAAGCCAATTAGATGGAGTTTTTATACAGCAACACTTCACATAAGTGATTTTGTTTTTAATAGACAGGCATGCCAATCATTCAGCTGTCTGGATTTGTGTGTTTTTTCATAAAGAGATCTTAAACTCTGCCCACTTTGCCTCTTACTTCTGTAGACATAATTGGCTCATTAAACTGTCAAACTATTGATGTACTTTAGTGACACAAAAGTGTTAAGTCAAATGAAAAAACGTATTTTTGTCACGCCTGAAACGTTCAGAAACCCTCTCAAAAGTGACCTCACTTTCCTCAGCTTCTCTTTCTTCATTACCCTCACCCCTGTCACCTATCGATCCCACCACTTCTTCAAAATAACAGCACAGGGAGAAAATTAAGGGTGCTTTTGTGCTTACATGACCCTGACAACAAAAGTAAGACACAGAGGGGAAAGGAAACAGTGCTTGATTCATCCTGCAGCATTTAGTCCAATCAGCTCCCCGGGGCTGAGCGCGGATGGGAGGCTTGGCTCCTGCGGTGAAGGAAAGTGGAGGCTGGAAGCGTGCTCTATTTTTCTATAGCATGAAAAATGCATGTGGTTGAAGTGCATCATGAATTACATACTGGGGTTCGCAAATCCATAAGGACAAGGCTGCTCAACATCACAGTTTACTGACTGGACGGAATTTTTATACCAAAGAATGCAGCGTGAATTAATAATGGATGAAGGAGCCATTTATAAATTCAGCTAACATGGCGTTTATTGTTAAATGTGCAGATTCCAGAGGTATTTCTAGGAATGGCGGGGTCCCCCCTGAATTTTGATGGGACACTTTAGGTACCACCCAATAATCCTCAACTATGATTGGCATTCTACTTGTCACTCAGTTGCCAATCTGTTGGCATATGAATGTTATTAAACCACTGTGTTTAATCCACAAACTTGATTGGTTGATTACGGCATTCCAAGGTGCTATATCTCTTCACAGCAGACCACTGCTTTGAAAAACCATTGCTAGGGATTCATTTTTATCCTAGGATCTGGAGGACTTCCTTCAATCATATCAATTTGCTAACAGAAGTCTAGCTAATTTGGCATTGGTATGTTAACTGGGGGGAAAATAGAACAGACAGAACAAAACAAACAGTTGAGAAAAAGCAAGAGAGGTTATAAGACACAAAAAGCTGCAGGCGGGTAGAGAGAAAATAGAAGATGGCATGTGAAAGAAACACTAAACAGAACACAGAGAGGGATATGACAGTGTTTGAGGAAGTGAATGTGAATGAAAAGGAAAATGTTTTCTGAGTGACTATGACGTAGCAGAAAATCTCAACCAAGGCAAAGTAATTTAAAGGAGATGGAATAAAAATCAATTTAAAATCAATAAAATCTTTACCAAATCATGTTTTATGCAGAAGTATTCATTTTCTTAAGCAAGTTCCTGTGTGATAAGCAGGGTATTGTATTGTGTGTGTGAGTTGTTAAAGTAGAATGAAACAAAACCCTCCACTCTGCATTAGGGTCCTGCTTACCCTGTTTGGGTTCCTGTCTGCTTTGACAACCCTGCGCCTGTTTCACCAGCTAGTATAAGTTGTGCCTTAGGTTAGGGTGCAAAGTCCACACTAAACCATACATTAAAGCTAGTTAGTTTGTTTCTTAACTTGTGTCATTGTCTGGTTGTACCACAGAAAAATGGGGTTCATCTTAACTAGCAGACTGTAATGTCCAAACTAAGCAAAATATGACAGAACATTATGATAAGGTGATTATCAATCAATAGTGTAAAACAACACTGACATCAAGTCAGAGAGTCAACTACATCAAACTGTATGTTAATATGATGATATGCTATTATTGTGCAGATGCAAGGTAATTATCTCTGCTTGTGGAAAAAGAAAGAGTGAGTGAAGACCGGAGTCATCATGATTGATGTAATCTACCGTGGGGAACACGCTGCTGACACATCACAGGTGTAAAACTCACTGCTTCTACTTTCCTCCAAATGAGCCCATCTTTGAAATTGATGTGACTTGAGAACCTTTAATTTACTTTACACCTACTCAATGCTAGGTGTAAAATTGAAGATATAACATATGCCTATGTTGGAACTATCTCAACTGGTGCACCGCCTGAAATGTTAGTAGAGTGAATTCTCTATGCTAAAATAGAATTTACTTTCAATCTAGTCTATGTTTGAATTGGCATGGAGCAACCCAGTGCTGCTTAGTAAATATCATCCCTTACTAAGAAGTCTAAGTAGAAATGGAGAGTTCAATTGCAAAAACACATAACTCCATTTTTATAAATTTTCAAAAAAACATATATTTTTTTATATAGATTCCTAATAAAGTTACACTTTCAAAATATCTCTGATTAGTAAAGTCATTTTGACTTCAAAGTCAAAGCCACCCAACCTCAGTTGATTGATCATACCAAAAGCTATATTTTTTACATTTTTCAAAAGTGAGTTAACTGTTTTTGCAAATGAACTCTTCAAATATTGTTGTTGTTGTTGTTGGAGGAAAAAAAGGTAACCTAATGCTATTTTGACATCTGTGTGTGCAAACAATTACTTGGTGCTACTGCATCATAGGTCAGTGTCCAATGGGCCACTGTCGTCAAAAAATTCTGGACACACCTCTTGCAAATGACCAGGTTTACTTTACTAGAGTTTGTACATTAATGGGTTTGTTTTTAACCTTGATGTATGTATGTTTTTATAATAATTGCAGTGTAGGTGAAAGAAATGGGCATACGATTCTGCTGTAATTGCACACTAGCTAACAGCCAAGTGTCTGTGTACAATAAACAGAGTTTTTTGGCAGCATGTAAACACTTGACTAGCTTGGGAAGAGCCCAACACCGTTTACAACCTGGGTACAGTAACAAAAGAAACACAGTGTGTGTGGCCTCCTGAAATATTCATCCTTCTACCACAGACGACACTGAAATGGCTGCAAAAAGACAATGATGAAGTGAATGACCAACAGTGGGAGAGAGAGATGATGCCCAACCAAGTGTAACCAGCCCTGAATCTACTGTCAGACCTGCTCCTGCTGCTCAAAAACATATAGAAAGAAGTCTCGAATCACCCCCCCTCCCTCCCATAGAACAGATACAGTACGTGAAAAATATCTACACTTGAATTATTATGTTAAGTCCTGGTAACATGCAGATTCAGTGTATTCTACTTGCAGTTGCTAGGTAACAAGTGCTTCAGGGGAAACCCTCATTATGAAGTATTGTAAACGCGTCATTAATTGCTAATTTGGAGATAGGAGTATTTGAATACTTATCTTAAATACTTCTGCCCACATCAGTAGCAGCGAGTATACATTTAACATGCTTTGAATCTCTCTCAAGTGAGAATCATTGCGTGTGAGTTACCTTCGTAAATATTTAATGTTTTAACATGATGGTTTCAGAGGAAAACTGTTACACTGTAGCTTGATCCAAAAAGACTTCATGTACAGTATGTCACGCATGCCGAGATGAAGAGCTGCACACAGTTGCACACAACCTTTCTCTCATAGCTCCACAGTTATCAAACAGTTGCCTCCACAGCCAGAGCCGAGGATGCAGTCGAGAATCCGCCACCCTCGTCTGAACAGGCTTATTTTTAGCATGCATGGATTGTGAGAGAGCACTTGTTTTATTTCAGTCCTACTGGCTCTGCCTGAAGCAGCACAATTATTTGGTGCCCTTCGAGTATGCAGAGTCATTTTCCTCAAGCATACATCCAGCACATGGATGAACAAAAGGTGGCAGGATTTATGAAGGTTCACTGCAGCTCGCAGCAACCTTCCTCAAAGCTAAAGATGAGCATTTTTTGGCTCTCACTGTACAATGACATCAGTTGGTTAATGTCGGAGTGCTTTGTCATAACTAAAACTTTAGAAGAATACCTACGTTATGGTTATTTTAATCCAGTTTTTCAGCTAGAGCACGCAGAGAACTAAAATCATCACACACCACACACTCACAAGAAACTGAATTAGATCATAAGTCATTTCCCAGAATCAAATTACTATTCTAATTTCAAATCAGTTTCTGCTAAGGATCTCATTTCAAACTGGATGAAGCCGTGGTAAAAAATAGATCTTAAACTCTCTTGTGCCCCAAAGTAATATTTTTGTCAAAAGGAGGGTGACAGTTGCAAACTGATCTAAAAGCAAACGTGAAATGGAAGCGAGTAGATGAAGCGAGCATCAGGCAAACAGGCTCATCACTCTAGAGAGAGAGCAAGAGTGGGCTTGGTGTGATGTGTCCTCTCCTCAGCTCCTTCTTTTTCCCTGCGCTGTTGGCGACTAAAGCAGAGCGAGAGAGAGAGATTTTGACTCAGGTGCAAACTGAGCTGTTTTGCAGACACCCACGCCAGCCCCGTTATCGTACAAATACAATACACCAGAGACAAGGCATCTGTTGTGGCTGTGTGAGTGTGTGCGTGTGTGTATGTGTGTGGGGGTGTTAGGATGCAGAAGTATGTAGGGATGTGTTTGTGTGTCTGCGTAGATGTTTTAAACGATGGAAGACAAACAGAGGATGAGTTTTTTAGCATCATTTGTCCTTTCCACCTTTGTGTTTCCATTTTTAAAACAAACCTTGAGCAGTTCTCTTTCAAAAGTGTATAACAGGGTGGTGGGGATCGGTCCCTGTGTCTGCAGCAGCTGTTTCAAACACTATATTATCAGACCTATTTGTATAGCCAGGAGAGGAGCTAAGGGATAAAGAGGGGAAGTGCAAATGTAAAACAAGTCATGACAGAATCTGACAAGAGACAGAAATATCCCCTCTCCCCCTCTGGTGTTCTCTTTTACACTCGCTCAACCATTTTAATCTCCCCCTTAATATCATCCCTCCCTGACTCAACTTTGATCACTGTCATCTCGCTAACTTACAGGATTGGAAGGATTGAGACAAATGCATTATTCATCCCACACACCAATTTGAGTCTCCTCCGCTGTCTGTAATGCACTTCTCTCATCTCGCTGTCAGTTTCTGCTTTTGTTCGGTTTGCTCTGTCGGACATCTTTGGGGATCTGTAATGGACTGCAAAAGTTTAAACGAGAGAAATTATATCATTATCACATGAAGGGAGAACTTAAATAAGTCATAAATTAGAATTTGCAATATTATTTTAAAATATATTGGCCACAAGATTGCATGTGCTGATTAAAAGGTGTCCTTGTACAGTGAGAGTTCTTTATTTCATTCCCATTATGGCTATCCCCATAGCTATAATGCTACAGTTTATGTTAAGTGTCAGAGAGCATGTTGAACACCAAACTGTTATAAGCTCCCAACCTCATATTTGTTTCATGGAGCAGATATTGTCTAACCACTATCATCATCGCCTTGAGCAGAAATGAGCACTAAGCTTCCCGACCCAACACGCCCAGCAGTAAATCACACCCAGAGCCTGGCTCGTGAGTCAGGAGGCGCTGCAATAAAAACTGAATTGGAAATCACTACATGGGCCTTGACAATTTGATTCACTCTTTCGTCCTAATCTCTGGACGTGAAGGAGAGCAGCGTGTAAAAGCCCTCGACAAACCTAAAAAATGTAGTAGTGACAAAATCTGACTGTCAGTCCAACAGGGTTACATTTATACCTGACAGGCTGGCTCATGCTGGCAGATGACTCAAAAAGGGATCTCTTGTAGTTTAAATGTGTGAACAAACACAAAGAATGATTAGAAGTGTTCCTGTGGTTTCAAAAAGTGAAATAAGAGGATGTAAAAGGTATATATTCCTTCATGGGTAATAGGTGGCATGAATATAAACAGTTAGCATTCTGCTAAAGGGGGGAAATGTATGTCTTGAAACCTCTGTCTTTTTTGATACAATGCACTTTGGATTTCTGACAGGGAAGTCTCAGTACACTGGAAAAAATGCCCCTCCAAAAACAAGAAAAAGAAACTTATTTCAAGGTACTTTTACCTTGAAATAAGCAACAATAGTCTGCCAATAGAACAAGTAAAAATTTTCTTGGTAAGATTTCTTAAAATAAGATGTAATATTTAGAAAACTGTGATCTTAAAATTAGCAGGGACATCTTATTAATGCAATATTTTACCAGTATTTTAAAGCTTAGTGTCTCAGAATAAGCCAGGAATGCTAACAATTAGTATTTTTTCACTCAAAAAAAGATTTCTGCACTATTACATTTCATGTCATCTTCTTCATTTGAGATATATTCACCTTAATTTGAGTTGTATTATAGCAGCACTTCTCTAGGTTTAAGACCATTGTGTACTTGAAATAATATTACAAACTTTAATCTGAGGTGTTTCATTCTGTGCATGTAGTTTGGGGATGTATATTTTGTATCTGGTTTAGAAGAAACAGTGCCTGAAAACTGTAACCCACCCTTAAAAAAACAACTTTTCTTTCTTTCTTTCTTTCTTTCTTTCTTTCTTTCTTTCTTTCTTTCTTTAATCAATGGATTTACTTAAATCAAGTAAAGTGTTTGTCTTAAATCAAGATTATCTGTCTTCTACTAATAAGATATCAGCTTGAAAAATGTAGGAAATGTAAAATAAACCTTGTTTCTTCTGAATTACAACTCAAAACAAGATCATTTCAAGATTGTTTGACTTAACAAGATATTTAAGATGTCTTAAAACAAGTCCCTCTATCTTGCTCAAATGTTACTTGTTAAGTAAATTTATCTTAAATCAAGTGGGATAAGACATTTTGACTAAAAATGAGACAATTTCACTTGGTAAGATTTTGAGTTTTTGCAGTGTAAATGCTGACTTATCACTCAGTCAGGAGTCTTGATTGCATTTTTAAAAATATCACTTCTTGCGAGAAGAAAGTGCAACCTCGAGCTAGCTAGTTAATTAAGCTTATGCTAATTAGCATTTACCAACTTTAACGCAGCTGGTTTGAAGCAAATATTTGCATTCTTTTGCATTCTTGCTGATTTATGTAACAGTACTGAATTGCCATGTATAGCCGGTTAGTCCTAGTTTCATATGACAGGGAAAATGTAAGACTTGAGTCATTTCTTCTCTTAACCCAGTTTGGCTCCTCGGTTTGCCTTAACAATCCAGAGAGATAACAAAGTTTATTCTTTGTTGTTTGTATTTTCAAAAGGTGTGTTTCGCTTTAACATTAGAGGAGAAAAGTCTGTGGGGATGAGGACTGTTGCGGCAAACACAACGTTATCTAATGAGGTATGAACTTCCCAGTTTAAATAGAGCAGAACGGAGCCTCAGAGTTTTGTTGGTAATGAAGAGAGATACACAAAAAAGGAGCCAACATCTACAATCTACAAACTTTTTTACAGAGTAAAGCTCTTACAGCTTACATCCCCATGAAAACTGCATAAATCTGTAAAGCAATATGAATGTTGACAGGTCTGTTGCATCTATTAGGTATGAATGGGCAATCATAACTCACAACACTTTGCGGCTAAAATTTTAAACTTCTTCTCCAAACGAACATAAAATGTACATAAATTTAAACCTTCAATTTGTTCTGTTCAGATAAACTATTTCAGCCTTTATTTGTTTTCATTCATTTAAAATCGTAAAGAACTAAAATTGCATGTTTAGACACAATTAATCTGACACAAGCCCTGTTGGGAAAACACTGGAAATGACTGTATGGTGTGAGTGGGGACATTTGTTCTTTTTATCAGTTTGCAATGCAGCGCAAAGTCACCAACACTTGGCTCTTGTGTTGCACCATTCTTCATATGTGATGTGTCATGTATTGACCCATCTTGACGCTGACGCATAGCGATGTGGCAAGAGAAGTGAGAAGAGTGCTCAAAAGCCAGTCGGTATGGCATATTTATTTCTGAATGTACAATGAGGGTAGTCTTGTTGTCTTCGTGTTGAATTCCTAACGCAGAAAGCTGTTTCTCTTGAAGTGAATAAATTTGATTGTGGGGTACCTAAGGGAACCATTTGATTTCAGTACAGCCATTGAGAAATATAAATGTGCCATTTCAGTAGAAAATTGTGTTTCATTTGTCCTGAAAGCATTGGCAGCTGTTTTTTTTGCCATAGGCTGAGTCTGTGACAGAGATTATTTGTCAAGAAACCTGATAAAAAAAAATCAAAACACCTCCCAAAGAATCACATTTTCTTTTCTGGACAGCAAACAAGATTCTTAAGTCTGACTAACCCTTTTCTTGCCTCCTACTAAAATCCTCCCACCTTTTCCAAATACACTTGAGTCAATTATTTTAGTACCGAAATGCTATTTCTGTGGAGAGGCATTATTGGCCCTGCTGGAGAGAGCACACATGACGGGAAATAAAACAACAAAGTGACACAGGGCAAAGATCCTCCAGGTGATAAAGGGCAATTGTTTTCTGGCAAAGGAAGTGCTTATAAGGTAGCCTAAAGCGATTTGCACCCCATTCCCCAGGAGTCAGAGAGAAATGCCATGAGCAGTTTTGATAATCTCATACATCCCTCAGGATTATTTTGAATCCTAGACTAAAAGATGGGTTATCCTGTGTTAAAGAAAGAATTAACCTGTGTTCCTACAGTCATACCTGGGGTTTATCTCTGACAGCAACACAGTGTACGGTGAAATATAAACAGCAGCAGTGATTATATGATCAAAACTATGGAAGATTTATTACAGTGACACTGGCCAAGTGTCAGTGTGCAAGGTTCATCAGTTTGCAAAACAAAATGGTGATTGCAGAAAATCAGTCAGTTTTGTGTTTTGAAAACAGTCTATGGACAGTACCTTTCACTATAAAAAGATACAACCATCTGCATCTGAGCATTCAATATTATATACACACACACATATATATATATATACATATATATATATATATATGCATATTCATACATATGGCAAGCCGTTCAGGAAATAATATATTGAATGAAAGTCTGAATATATTGAATGAAACTCGATATATATGGAATGAAGTCTGAATATATGGAATGAAACTTGATATATATGGAATGAAGTCTGAATATATGGAATGAAACTCGATATATATGGAATGAAGTCTGAATATATTGAATGAAACTCGATATATATGGAATGAAACTCGATATATATGGAATGAAAGTCTGAATATATGGAATGAAACTCGATATATATGGAATGAAAGTCTGAATATATGGAATGAAACTCGATATATATGGAATGAAAGTCTGAATATATGGAATGAAACTCGATATATATGGAATGAAAGTCTGAATATATGGAATGAAACTTGATATATATGGAATGAAAGTCTGAATATATGGAATGAAACTTGATATATATGGAATGAAAGTCTGAATATATGGAATGAAACTTGATATATATGGAATGAAAGTCTGAATATATGGAATGAAACTTGATATATATGGAATGAAAGTCTGAATATATGGAATGAAACTTGATATATATGGAATGAAAGTCTGAATATATTGAATGAAACTCGATATATATGGAATTAAGTCTGAATATATGGAATGAAACTTGATATATATGGAATGAAGTCTGAATATATTGAATGAAAGCTTAAATAAGTACTCTGAACACCACTTCTAATCGTATTGTTTTATTGTCATCAAAGAGACTCATCTTTTATTAATGTCTCTCTGAAAATAACCTTTTGCACTTCTTTTTAGTGTTTCTGAGGGGACACATTTTCCTCTACCTCTGTAACCTGTGGTAATTTGGTCGTACTTTTTCATTACACTCACTCACTGTCAGATGATGCACACAGGTATGAGCTCCACCTGTTAACATTGAACAGGATGCTACATTATCACAAGTCATAACAAAAGTTAGCTAGCGAACTAGAGGACTGAACCACCTGAATAAAGAAGGGGCAATATCTTTAGCCTTTGTAGAAATGTGTACAACCTGTGATATTTAATATTTTCGTATTTTCACTTGTTTACTACCCTCCTAAATGCTTCTGCAGCCCACTGCTTCGTGTTCCTCTCGTCTCTCTGTGCAGACGGTCCGATCATCACTTTTGGATGAAACCAACTTAATAGAGAGGAGGGGTGGGTTCCTTTTTCCTATACGGATTGACTGAACAGCACATGCATTACCCAAGGGGTTGATAACCCCTTCATTAATTAAAATTGCAGTGAAAACATCTCGTGCCTCCCTCATGGTTGCATTACTAAAAGCTACGTCTAACCGGAAAACAAAATCACACCCCTATGATCACACCCCAGAAAGACAAGATGGCGCAGGCCATACATGACGTGATTTTTCATTCCATATATTCCGAGTTTCATTCCATATATATCGAGTTTCATTCCATATATATCAAGTTTCATTCAATATATTCAGACTTCATTCCATATATATCGAGTTTCATTCCATATATATCGAGTTTCATTCAATATATTCAGACTTCATTCCATATATATCGAGTTTCATTCAATATATTCAGACTTCATTCCATATATATCGAGTTTCATTCAATATATTCAGACTTCATTCCATATATATCAAGTTTCATTCCATATATTCAGACTTCATTCCATATATATCAAGTTTCATTCCATATATATCAAGTTTCATTCAATATATTCAGACTTCATTCCATATATATCAAGTTTCATTCCATATATATCAAGTTTCATTCAATATATTCAGACTTAATTCCATATATATCGAGTTTCATTCCATATATATCAAGTTTCATTCAATAATTTCAATCATTAATTTCCTGAACGGCTTGCCATACATACACATATGTATATATATATATATATATAAAATATTGAATGCTCAGATGCAGATGGTTGTATCTTTTTTATAGTGAAATATATATATATATATATATATATTATACAGGGTTT
This sequence comes from Notolabrus celidotus, assembly GCF_009762535.1. Classification (NCBI taxonomy): domain Eukaryota; kingdom Metazoa; phylum Chordata; class Actinopteri; order Labriformes; family Labridae; genus Notolabrus; species Notolabrus celidotus. The sequence goes on from NC_048281.1 coordinate 17,810,729, forward strand.
TAGTCTAGTTATCAACTAGAGCAAATTTTCAGCACATAACTCTGGAATGATCATCCAAGTATATCATTTTTAGAGGGGCTCGCTGTTACAGCTTATTAAATGTATAGCATGTTTTTTTTAAGCATTTACAAAGACATTTCTTTCTTAGAAATCGAAGTTGTTACTGAAAATGTAGAGTGAATTGTCTGGTATCTATGGTTGATATCCAACAATTAACCCTCCTGTTATGTTCGTTTCTTAGGGAGAACAAAAATAAATCTCATTATTAACTCCATTACTAATAATTTAAATCAATATTTAGTGCATCAGTGTTCTTTAATTCTCTCAGATCATAGTTCAATGAGGATAATTCACTCAATTTCATGAATATTCATGTTAAAAAAATGTTTTTGTACATTGTAAAGTGATTGGGGTGAAATATGTAACACAACTGCAAAGAAACATTTAATATTTACCAATTATGACCTCTTTTAGCCTCCACTTTGACTGCAGGGTCAAACTGACCCACGAACAGTATCTATGTAATATAAACATGCAGGGGGGTTTACAAATGTATTAAATGAACCATTTTCATTTCATATGTTGTTCACGCTAATTAAGCCATGCAGAAGACGTTTCATAGCAAAAAAAACACTTTTAACAATTTTGTTTAGATTTTTTAACTATAAAATGGGTCAATTTGACCTGCAACATAACAGGAGGGTTAAAGAATTGTATGTATTTTGTCATAAGATGGAGACTCCTTTTATATCTGTACAGTTAATATGAAGCTCCAAATGTCACAACATATAAAGTTTGTTTAATTTAGTCCTGAAGTGGAATAGAGCTACTCATCTAGCTTTCAGCAAGACAGCAAAAAGTATGTGCTAGCTACCAGAGGTGAAGCAATATTTCTTGAGTTTAAACGGGCAGAATTGCCAGCCTGTGCACACAGAGATGTGGATATGCTTTGCTTTGGTCATTCCTTGATAATTGGTCTTGAAGTAAATTATAGAGTGGTATAATGCCAGGTAGGCAAGTTAAGTGTTCCTGGTTCCCCATCATTTTAAAGCACCCTATATACTAATAACATTTTATTGATTTGAATGGGTTACGCATACATTAAATCTAGTCAAAGTAGCAAGATGCTAAACAGGTATGTTAGATCTTTATTCCTGAAGAGATCGGGTATCATACAATGTCTTCGATGCATTAAGAGAAAACCAGATTTCATGGCATGGATTCAGTAAACAGAATGAATATGGGGCTGCGGTAAACCCTGTGGCTATATAAAGATTATATTCATTATAATATTATTGCTTTCATCACAGAGGAGGGAGATTAGGGGCCCTTAAGACAAAAGGTTATGGATTCCTCGCAGGCCCACCTCTAATCTAACCAGTAACACCTAAGTTGAAATTCTAATGGAGTGTTTTGTGTCACTACACAGGCCTACCTACTGTAGATTAGTTGGTTTTATTATGACATAAAGTGATTGCACAGTACTGAGCTACTGCCCTAAGCAGTTCATTAATGACAGAATGTCCATAAATGCTTTCTAATATCACAGGGTATTATAGAATGAGTTTGTGCTTATCAAGTACAAATATTGACGCTTTCAACTTAAGTGTTACTTTAATAAGCAAGTGAAAATTGTATAGCATTATGCCCAGTTCAGACAGCTCATATGATGCCATTGATGCATTCTCAAATAGAAAAATGCATGATTGAGCAACATATTCTGTATTAGATCAACTAAAGTCATAAAATCGCACATGGTAAAATAGTCTATATATGAAATACCAAAAAACTCAGCTGTGAACAAACGTGAAGATGGAAACAAGGTAATATAGTTAAGGCTAAACATCTTTGTCTATTACCTTTGTATAGCTAAGTCAATAAGAGGAGCATGCATTCAACAGAACATTGCCACAATTTTACATTAAACAACAAAAGCAATCAACTCAAAACAAATGTATGTGCCTTTCGTCACCACAAATCAGAACTGTGTAATGTAGTTTTCCACGTCGTAAATCATATGGCTTTGTGCAATTTTTCACGGTCAGTAAGTTCACTAATGAAATTGTTTTTTTGTAAAATAAGATATCAATAAATGTCATGCCAGAAATTATTGAGATTCTGCTCTACATGCGCTGTTTCTAACATGCCAGATTGTGCTAATTGTACATCATCCTAAAAAAAATATCAGAGGTCTTTCGCCTTAGCGTGTATACACTTACAGCCAGGGACAAGTGTGCTCAATTCCATCACCCTACTTGATATAAGGTATTTTGTGCACATATTCTACATTTCTTTTAATATAAGAATATTGTCCAATAATAAAGGGGTAATATTACAAGGATTTCAGGTAGGGAAATAAAGGTAAATGGCATTAGTTAAAATATGTCGCCTGCTTTATGTAAAGCGATCTGAATTCATCTTTCTGAGTTTGGGGGGCAGGTGTCCGTCCATCCTGCCTCCTCCTCCCCCAGCAAGTCGCTGCAGCTTGGGAGGTAAGTCCGCCACCGACTTACTCATGGGCTCTGAGCTGATCTTTGAGGCCTTGCCAGCCATCTTATCGTCAGAGACCCCGGGAACAGAGCTGATTCGCTGCAGCTTCATGGGCAGGTCTCCAAAGCTGTAAGTCATCTCTGAGGTGGTGGAGCTCATCCGTAGCAGCTTCTTGGGCAGGCCCTCCCGCCCCGTGATCTTCTGGAGCTTGGTGGGCAGCTTGGTGGTGCTGTCATTGTCCTCCAGGGTCTCCAGGCAGTCCAGGGAGCTGTTCTTCTCCCCGCTGTTGCACAGGGACGGAGCCATGAGGGGCGAAGAGAGCAGCAGGGCCTCCTCCTGCTCCTTCACGCTGTACGGAGGGGTGGGCACCTCGAACGTGGCGTGGAACTGCGAGTAGTCCACTTTAAAGAAGCCTTCCTCCAGGGAGATGACCGGGAAGAAGCGGTGTCCCCACAGAACCTCGTCTTCTGTATACGACGTCCTCGCTTGGCAGGTCATCCCTATCAAAGGGAGAAACACAACTTAATGAATTATTTCTACGGATTCCTTTGGAGGCTTCAAGTTATAACAAATTATGTGTCTTTGTCTTTCCACAGCCCAGCACGCGAGAGCCTAACATTTTAACATGAAGTATTTCATGACTCCAGCATTAAACAACAGAGCTCTGATTCAATTATATGCTTGGCACAGTTCCATAAACAAGATGGTATTCATCAGGATTCTTGCAATTTTCGTATCAGAGAGCCAACAATAATGCAAACAAAAGTGCCTCATTGAATGAGTACTTACTGTATTACAGAGCCAGCTGCCTAAATAAAAAGCTTAATGGACTTTTCAGCTTCCAAATGTGATGTTTAGGAGCAATTTCCAGCCTAACTTGAAAAATAATTAGAAGTACGGCTGAGTTATTTGCTGTGTTTGTTTGGCTAATTAGTTAATCATAAAAGTCCTAATTCATTCTGAAATTACTGTTCATAAAGAACTGCCAATGCACTCGTCATATATATTCACTGATTAAACACAGTATGACATTGATTTGATTTATTCAGTGTCAAGTTTGATGCTATCTTGCAGAGGCTCCACAGGAATGCATACATAAAAAGGTTGAGGCTAACCCAAGAGAAACGTTTAACAATAGTATTCTATGCATTTAAAGCAGGGGGGGAAAAATCAGGCTTCCAGTATAATAAACAGGTTTTCTTCACATCAGCTCTCATGCTACTTAACAGTGCAGTCCACATCTTAAGCTTCCCTAGCAGCTACAAAAGATGGAGGATTAAGATAATCAAATTTCTGGAGAGGCAGACCCAGAGGAGTAACGGCTGCAGGAGGTCTGGCTCCGAGTGAAATGTCTCTGAAACTCTCTGACACAATAAAGGGAATCCAATTGAATCAGAAACACAAAGAATAACATGAAGTATTTGTTACATAACATTGTTCGGCTTGAGAAAAGCAGAAATGAGTGTGACAATTTAGTTTAAAGCATTCAATTGTGTCATTTGGAGTTTGCAAATTAAAACAAAATACCCAATTTAGCATATTCAAGGGTTTGCATGCATGAAGGTGTAGCCGTGCTGTGCAAATTCAGCACAAGATACCAGTTTTGTAATGAACTTAGAATAAAATTCCCCTCACAGGGGACTCTGAATTAAATCACTGCTTAAATATTCCCCTCTCGTCCTTGGAAACAAATTAATGCAATTAGCAAAATCATAAGGTTTGAATTAATGATCAACACCATTTCGTCTTTATGCAAACTTATCGGATGCTTATTAGTGATTTTCTGTTGACATTATTCAGCAGCTGCTCTCAAAGCTGTTGTGCATTATATCATTTTACACTGCTGACAGCAAAGCCCTGTCTTTCTTAGCAGAGTGAAGATCCTGCTGAAAAAAAAACACATTTAATTTCTTACTCAAAGCGAGCATGGAAAATCTATAATTAGGTTTATATCCTAAACAAAACTCTAATTTGGTTATATCAGTCCTAAAAGCTCTCATTTTAGCACAGACGAATGGCTGGGGGCAGTCTTGCTGAGACTTGTTGAAATCCATTAGGAAATCAGCGACTGCACTGTGTTATTATCACATGTTTTAATTACCAGATTAATATTGTTCGAGCAGAGACAGTTGGGTCCAGACTGAGATGCACTCACAGTGAGACTCAACAGCTCATTGTGTGGACGTCACCAGTGAGAACTAGAGGCATCTGTGACTGTGCACGATTCCCAAGGTTATAAAATAATTCAGTGGTAACAGCTCTGTACACAATGGCAGATGTGCAGGGGAGTGAACATCAAGTGCGTTTGGGGTATTCAAAGTATTACTTCTGCACTGTCGCTTCAAAGTCCCAGAGCCTTTGGGCATATGGAAGTGTGCTGCGGTGAATAAAGCGGGCGACGCTAATGAGGACTTTCAGGCCAGAGCGATTGAGAGTTAAGTGTGAATAGAAAGCTTATTGCATTGTGAGCCTTTTAAGCTGCCTGCAGCCAAAACACAGTCAGCATTTGATCATCAGCAGGCTTACATTTACTGATTTTGAGAGAAACACTTTCTAGCAGCTTGTTAATCACTTCTAGAAGTCTGCCATACCTGCTTTTTTTTTAAAGTTAGGATGTTAAATGGACGACAGGTTAGTAAATACAGGAGTTAAGAATCAATAGCAGCTTTACTGGGAGGGAAAAAAGAGGTTGGAAATGAAATAGTGCCTGAAGCAAATGGTTGCTACAGTAATCTACAAGACACATATAGCTTTGTCTCTTATCTATTAAAAATGCTGTACTGTTCCTGTGGATGCTGTATGAGCTACTGGAAGACCTCTGGATGCCCATGAACTCCGCAGGCCCGGGGCTGGATCTCACTCCCCTCCTCTCGAGCCGCTCAAACCCACACAATGAAACAAAAATTCTAACAATACAAACGACAAACAAACCGTACCCTCATTCAAAATCTGACAAAAGCTCTCAATTTGCTTACGGCTCGTATTATAAATATGATTTCCATGCATTACTCACTGATTGATGCCTGAGCTGTGCATAATAAGCAACACAGTTGCATGAGATATGTACACTTCTGTTGCTAGAGACCAGCTGTTCTGTAACACCCACGTTCATACAGCACACAGTGTAACAGACACAGCAACAGAAGTGAACTCTGCGCCTCGACTTTTACGGAGGCCGGGACTTAAAATAGTCTGATTTGTGATGGAAATGTACACTTACATAGAGGACAATGCTAGACGGAGATCTGGAGATCACAGCAGAGAACAGCTAAAGATCTAAAAATAGCCCCGTTGAAGTAACCAACATGATTTTGCGTTAGTTTTCAAAATGTGATTCCTAAAAATAGGAATCGAGACAAATAAGAATACCCGTGTCGGTGTGTGTTTCGTACTACTGGCAAAGGCTTATGTAACTCTAAAGCACACGCCTGCCGGAGACTCTGTGTTTCTATGGAAACAAAACTGTAGGAATGTGTGCATGCGACAGCCATAAACCTTTTCACTGCTGAGTTTGTGCAAAAGTAACAGTGACAACACAAAACAAAAGTCTGTCTTTTACAGCTTGACAGTAAAAAGAAAAAAAGAGGGTTTCAATCGAGGGCAGGATCAAATTATCCATACGGCTCCGGAGTTAGAGCAAAACAGTTTCACTGTCAGATGAAAACATGACCTTTTACAACACAATACACCAGCTCAGGCTTTTTAGTGGTGAGGAGGAATCATATATTTTGGCAACTTCTTGTCCTCGCTCATAAAACAAATGCTGTCTTTATTAAAGCAAAGAACAAAGGTCTCATCCTCTTTCATCAATCACTTTAACAGCTCAACACTGCTGTGTTTTATAACTGAGCAGTCCTCATGGGCACCTCTGACTGTATCATATGAGCGTTGTGTTATAAACACACACACAGCAGGAGGAGACAAAAATCCTATCCTGTCTCTGCAGCTGTTTGCTGCTGGGAACATCACACACACCCAGGACATCACACCAATGAGAAAAAAAAGAGAACACATCAGATGTGTGCTTTGCAGTGTTGTCTCAGCCGCTTTGTTGTGTTAATAGCGTGAAAGTTTTGGAAAGTGAAACCAAAATAGCTAACATACAAATGTTTTGTTCTTTGTTCATTTGGATATATTGTGATTTCAAGTATTCTTATATTGTCTTTCCCTATGTTTAATAAAATATAGAGAAACATAAAAAGGGTTTAAACCTACAGTGGATAGCTAAAGTCTACACACCCCTTTTAAAATGCCAGGTTTTGTGGTGTTAAAAAATTAGGCAAAGATAAATCATGTCAGAACTTTTCTAATCTTTTAGGGGGAAGAATGAAAAATAAATAACTAAAATAATGTGGTTGCATAAGTGTACGCATCCTCTTATAAATGGGGATGTGGATGTGTTCAGAATAAACCAATCACATTCAAACTCATGACAAATAGTAGTCAGTATACACCTGTCATAATTTAAATTGACTTTGATTAATCACAATAAAGATCAGCTGTTCTAGGAGGATTCTCCTGACATTTCCTCAGTTGCATCTTACAGCAAAAGCCATGGTCCACAGAGAGCTTCCAAAGCAGCAGAGTGATCTCATTGTTGAAAGGTATCAGTCAGGAGAAGGGTACAAACATGATCCAAGGCATTAGATATACCACGGACCACAGTGAAGACACTCATCATCAAGTGGAGAGAATATGGAACAACAGTCACATTACCAAGAACTGGACATCCCTCCAAAATTGATGAAAAGAAGAGAAGAAAACTGGTCAGGGATGGTTCCAAGAGGCCTACAGCAACATTAAAGGAGCTGCAGGGATTTCTGACTAGTACCGGCTGACATGATTTATCTTTGTCTAATTTTTTTACATCACAAAACCTGGCATTTTAACAGGGGTGTGTAGACTTTTGCCATCCACTATAACTCACTGACCACATGGACTCCAGTCCTCACAATATAGGAATATAACTAATGCAATGCAAACAAAAGCCAATACATGTGAACGTTTGTTTGTGAAAAGTCATGTGTAAAAGTCTCATTCTTTTGTTTCAACTTTTCATGAATCAGTTAATTGATATTGTTGCTACCTGTAATAAAAGATTTTCTGCAGGAAAGTATGTTCAAACCCTTTCAAAGTTTTTAAACTTTAAGTTTATACAAAAAGAAAAAAATCTGAAAGCTTGACATCTTCATATAAGTACTTTGTCAGAATAAAAATAGATCAAATTAGACCCTAAAAGATCAATTATTTCATATTTTTTAAGAGTAAAAAAATCAAAGATGTGTGAAGTATCACCTTTTTTAAAGTGTTCATCTTTGTCTCTTCTTAATAAGATAAGTATAGTGGAGGTTTAATCATTTGCTGTAAAGTATTTGTTGTTGGACTGGTTTTCCTCATATCTGTCAAACAGACAATTTTCTGTCTCAGTGGATTCATTCAACTCTTCAACTGCTAAGACAACACAAAGCACACCCCACATACAGTCCCACCTCTGTCTTAGCTTCCTCACACTGGTTACCAGCTCCTTACAGAATTAATTTCTTATTTTTATTCATAACTTAAAAAGCCTTACATGGCCTTGCACCCAAATATATCAGCTGCATTAGGCCTGCTAACTGTGCAAGGGTTAAAGTTGCGGTCAAATGACACTCAAGCTTTTGCTGTGAAGGCACCTCGGCTCTGGAACGTTTTCCTCTTTATATTTGGTCAGCAGAAACAGTTTGTGCTTTTAAATACCATCTCAAAACTCATTATTACGTTTTAGCTGATACAGTTTTGGTGTGCAAATGTTTACTCTATTTTGCCCATTATTGCTTTTATCTATATTGTGACTGTCCCTTTCAACTTGTTCTTGTTTGAACGGTATGCTTGTCTTTTGCTGTGTCTGTATGAACTTTTTTTTCTTGACTGTCTTAGAACTTGTTTTTGGAAAGAACTTTGTGTTCCTGTCTCGAAAAGTGCAAATCAAAACAGCCTTATAATAATAGACTATCCAAAGGTTTGTCAAGAAGACTGTATTTTCTATCAATGTTTATATTTCAGACAATTCTGCACGTCTCTTTTCCTCACTCAAGGTTTCCTGCTGTTATTATGTAGGGCTTTAGATTTATATGTCAAGGGTGCATTCAGCAAGATGTTCAAGTAAGACAAACCAATGGTGCATTGAACATTGTGATTTTTTTCATATTGCAAGTTTTGCAGACATGTTGCTGCTGACTGGGTGCAGCCTCAGTTACAATTATCAACCAAGCCTTTGTCCAGATTGATTTCATTCTTGCTAGTTTAAAACCGCCCCACTGCCCCCCCACCACCACCATTGATAGCCTCCGGAGCCTCATCAGCTTCATTGTTTTAACAGTTTGAGCTTAAGTCATCGACCAACACCTCAACCTCTAATGCCAGTATGAAATGGGATATTTTGTACCACAGCTCAGGGCAGATAAAACTCAACTACATACCCTTTTGTAGTAATACCAGTTTGTCATGAGTTGATGTTTGGTTCAGTTGTTCCGTGTGTTTCATGCCTTGGTTTCTCCTGTGTTTACACGGTATCAGTTATCCTTTGTGTCCCTTGTGTGTTTTGTGATCCATGTCTCTTTTTGTACTTTCTGGTGTTTCTTAGTCTTGTCTTGTGTTCTCTGTTTTGTAGTTCTGAATCCCCTGTGTTTCCAGGTTAGTTCTTTTCTGCCTTTGTGTTTCCCTCCTTGTTGATTAACCTCATTAGTGTCATCTTTGTCCTGTGCTCCACACCTGTGTTAATTACTCAGTGTATTTAGTTCCTCTGTTTCCCCTGTCTCTTGTCAGATCTTTGTATGTCTACTCACCCGCATGTGCCAGTGTTTCCTTGTCTCCAGTGGGGTTTTTTCAACAGTCGGTAAGTTTTGGTTTATTCAATTACTATTTTGAATCTGCATTTCAGGTCCTCTACTTTTTACTTTTGGTAAATGGACTTGGTAAATATACCAAGTATATATAGCGCTTTTCTAGTCTTTCTGACCACTCAAAGTGCTTTTACACTACTTGTCACATTCACCCATTCATACCCATTCACTCACTGATGGTAGAGGCTGCTTTAGTAAGGGACCATCAGTGTTGGCTAATCTCATTCATTCACATTCACACACCTCTTAACAACAGAGGGAGCTATTCGGGGTTCAGTGTCTTGCTCAAGCACACTTCGGCATGTGACTGCCAGAGCTGGGATTAAACCGCCAACCTTCTGATTGATATACGACCGACTCTACCCACCAAGACACAGCCGCCCATACGTGACACAGATATTGTCCAATAAGACCACCATTGCCAAATCATGTTCTTTCATTTTCTTGTTTCTCCTGAAATCAAACAATGTTACATCGATGCTATTGATGAATTGCAGATTTAGAGGATTTTTTGTTGCAGTCTGAATCAAATCAAACAAATCAATACATAAGCAGATCTATTAACTCTTACCTCAGCTTTTTTACTCATCACTTATGTCACCTATTTGATTTTGATTGGTCAAAACCCCTTGACAACCCCCTGAAAACTGTGATTGATTAATTTTCATATCAAGAGCAATGACGGAGACAGGCACCCACAATCACATTAAATAAAAAAAATAAAAAAAGAGTCCTGCACATTTTACTTCAACTCATTGACACTGGAGAAAAACATTAATTTATTTTAGCATGCTGAATTGGTAGGCTAAATAATATAGATAATTGAATGTTGTATTTGCAATTCCAGGAAAGGGCAGCAGAGCTGGTGCATCTCTAAGTTACTGATGGCTACAAAGAAAAGAAAATAGTGGTGATAATAGCAACAGAGTTGTTGTTACAAGTTCTTACTTTTGTCTCAGTTAGAATTAGAGGGACTATCTTTATTTATCTGTAAATAAATCATTTTAAAATCAGTACAATCGTCTTTAAATCAGTATTTGGTGTCATTATTGTTTTTGACTTTATTACCCAGCTACCAGCTACCACTTCGCATCAGGGACTTGTCCAAGCAGCAACCTCCGGTCTAAAAATATGAGTCCAATGTGGAAGTGCTAAAAACTGCAGTTCATCGAGGATCCCCTTGAGGCTGGCTCCGGAAGTACCGAAAGTCACATACACATGAATGGGAAAAAGACGATCTTTACAGCAGAAATAAACATGTTTACAGCCTGGTACAAAAGATGAGTGTAGTCTGGATAGCTCATTTCTTGATCGGCTCTCACTGTGAGGGGGACTTAATTTTTTTCTAACGTGGCAATTTCAAAGATATTGAGAGTACGAGTCTTTCAATGAGAGGCACAGCTGACTGCAGGAACACTGTAGCTGTTGGCTAGGAGACTAAAACTCCGCCTCTTTACGTCACACTGGCTCGACAGCAGCAATATGGCTGCCGCCGACAATTGGCCTCAAAACAGCTCATCAGAAACAGATGGGTGATGTCACGGATACTACGTCCATATTTTATACAGTCTATGGTCATGTCTCACCCTATCTGGGTTCTATTTGGCATAGCAGAGCTAACTATACATTCTCCATTACATTAAGTGTTAAGTACATATCTAATGGACTGTACTTGAACTACGCTTTTCTGGTCATCCCACTTCTCACAGTCCTTTTACACTATTTCTCATTCGCTCTTTTGCATCACAGTCATCCACTGAGGGCAGAGGTTGCTTTGTTAAGTGCCAATAAGTTTAAATTAATTCCATTCACACACATTCACACACTGCTGGCTATGCCACAGGGGCAATTTGGGGTTCAATGTCCAGCCCAAGGACACTTCACACATGGTCTGCGGGAGCTGAGAATCGAACAATCAACCTACCTATGTTGAGAAACAATCCACTCTACCACTGAACCACAGCTGCCCTTGTAACACTTTAACCACACCAGGTTGAGAGTGGTGACACCGCAGAAAGCAGAGGAGAAAAAGATCAGTGAAATCCATGAGGAGACAGTTTCTCATTATGTTCATTAAGAGCTAAATTTGTTACTGTGTGGATCCATTATGCTTCTAATTTCAGTAAATGGTTATCTGTTCCTCTCAGTGACTCTGCAGAAGACAACACCAAAACAGTTTGAACCCTCGGTGGAGTATCTTTTTTCAATAACGTCCTGCACAATCAGATATTCTGTACCACAGAATCTGTCAGAGGGATAACTAATGTTGTGAATACTACCAGTAATAGAAATGTTTTATGATCAAATAAGTGCACTGTTTTGTTTTATAAAACCACTTATGGGATCTTATTTCTCCCCAGCTTCAATTTAAAAAAAAAAACCTTTGCAGATAATGATTACTACCCTTTCTCTCACACTAATATTATTATCACCACGTGAGAGTAATGGAGAGCTCAGTTCAAATTATTTTCTTATAATATCCCTGTGTTTCAAAATAATTAATCAACCTAAATGTCAAAAGAAATGCCAAAAACTTTCCTCAAGTAAAAGCAGGTTCAAAACAGTTGAGAAATATCAGAGGTGGGAGTCAAAAAGACCTAAGCTGCACTAATTATTTAATATTAAAGTCATAATAAAAAGTAATTTGCATAATATGAAAAGGACAGCTTATGTGACAGACAAAAGTTAGAGCTTCTGCGTTTTCCATCTGCTCTACGAGGCGTTTTATCTCTCAGCTCATGGTTTTCATTTTCTTGCCTTTAACTTTCATTAGCATCATTTAACCCAGCAGCAGGAGTGAAAAAGTCTGACCAACCAACAGCACACAGCCTGCTCAATACATGACTGCAGAAAGATAAATACAAAGTACAATCTGAGAAGCGTAAGATGTATTATCTAAAGAGACATCTAGTGAGTCCTTTTAGACCTGAAGTGAGAAAAGGAAAAGTGTAAAGTGGCACCAATAGAAATGTGAAGTGTGTGGACACTGTCAAGCATGTATAGACACATAAGAGTCAGGTTCATCATCCGTTTTTTCTCAATTCCAACACAGCAGCGGCCAAAAGTAAAATTTGGCCTTGTATTTACCCGTTTAGCTGTGTTTTGGGGGTGCTGTCCCACCGCTTACTGTTTTGCCAGTTTTTTTGGTGGGTAATGAGGTATGGGGATTATGGTAAGAAATGTAGTCATATGACTCACCGTTATACTTGATGTCCAATATGTTAGTCACGTTAGTTGTTTGACCACACAAAAGAAATACCTGAACTAGGGATTCACAATGTTTAACAGGCCGGGAAGATTTATGATTCATTTTTACAATACTACAATTTTTTTCCAACTAAACAACAGATCAAAGCTGTTGTCCTTTACATGACTACGCGTTGACACAGTAGGTGGCAGCATGCTTTCCTCTGTTACATGTAGAGAAGAACAACAACTAGCGCAGTCACGGTAAGCTGACGTCACTGGTGAGTTTCATCACTGTTTCAGAGGAGGATAACACGATTGCAATTTGCAAAACATGTACTGCAAGTACTCAGAGAGGAGGAAAAAGGTCCTCAAAGTTTCACACAATAAATCCTTTAAGTCACCCGAAAAGTTGTCACTGCAACAAAGATGTATGAAAGGAATACGAAGCAGCAGGAGCACTGAGTTTCGTAGTGTTGATTAATCAGGCCTTTGGGAACTGCAGAGTTTACCAGAGACAACCCAAAGCTAGAGCAGTCATGACAAATTCACTGAATTTACAGCCCTTGATGCCCCACCTTTTCTGAGGTAGGTTCCAAGTATTATGACAGCTGAGGGTGTATATGGAAGAGTATTCCAAGTTCCCATTAGATTGAAGTATCCCTAACTGCCCTGTATGATGTGATGTCTACACACAGTCACAGTTTGATCGACAAAAACGTCAGTGTCATAAGTTGCACGTATGTAATTCTGATGCTAGTCCAGTGAGTCTGACAGCCCAAGGGCTGGATGAAGACTTCAACATAAAAAATTCATAATGCATGCACAGGAGTGCTAAACTGTTTAAGTAAAAAAAGCACAAATGCCAGTGACTCTGTCAAATGAGAAGAGTCACCTCGAGGGCACTCACAAATAGAGGTGTAAAGAAACCTGCAAAGACAGGTGTTATTGCCCTACTCATGCGGCCCTAGTGGCATAGAATTGCGTATGGACCGTAGGGACATGTCCCTACCAATCTCAAGCGATGGCTGAAATGTCCCCACCAATATTAAGGTTGAAGGGGGAAAAAATGTGCTTCATGCGACACATAAAGGGTTAAATCCTTTTCCACTTTGGCACCGCCTCCCAAATACGTCTTTGAGACCGGTCTGTTTTTTGGTTGGCTTAGCTCCCTAGGCCAGTGCTTCAGTTTTCGGCACTTCAGGAGGGCAGAGCCATGCTCATCAAACAGAACCAGAGCTCTGCAGCTCGCGCTGCAGGTATTTTCATCTGTTACCACAGTTCTACCTTCTTCAAAGTATGTTAACACTCGGTTTTCTAAAGTCCAAAACGTATAGGATCAATGGCTATAGCTGTGACTTGACGGAAGATGAAGAAATGTAAATAATATAACTCCTGCAGGCCACCGCTAGTCGAAGTTAAGCTCCTTCAATGATTAACATTTCATTTCATCCCAACCAATGTAAAAATCAGACCTATGCCCTTGGGCACTAGTGATAAAAGGTTTTCATAGTCCAGCGGTTGTTGTGTTGACCAAACAGCATGAGTGGCTTCAGTCACCAGATTTGTCACACATCCTCCTGAGATAAAACCTCACCCCACTCATGTTTGTGAATACTCTTTTTTTTTTTTTTTTTTTTTTTTCTTTTTTTTTTAACCACATTTAATTTTGTTGATGTTGATTGTGATGCACTGCTAGATTATGCATTCATTTTTGCTGCAGTATATGTACATGAGATGATACCTGAAAAATTGTTGTTATAGATTTGTGACTAATCATGTAACGGAAGCAGATGACAACTCATACCTTTTAGGTAAACACAACAACTGCAGGATTACAGAAACCACTAGGGAGATAAAAACAGCTGCCAATTATGTCTTTATGGCAGTGATCCACTTCTGCCTTCTTTACATTTAATTTAGCATACAATAGAAGGTTATATTAGCCTTATGTGGCCTGCTAGAACACCCCACTGTGTAACTGGAGATAATCATGATTGAACACGTAGATTACAGTTAACTGCAGGGAATTTGTAAACAAGAAAATGTATTTAGCACCAGCATTCGTGAAGTAACATGCCGTTTTTGCCATCCAGGCAGGAGCAGCCTGACATTGTGACGTCAGATGCGAAAAGTTCCATACTCAACTCCATGTTTTGTCTTAACTTAACTATGGACTTTAGATACATTTACTGCACCTTGGTGATCATATTTTGAAGCCTCAGGACATAGGACCAGCAGCCATATGATGAGTAGAGATTATAAATGTATTATAACAACTTTAAAAGGTGTGAACATGCCATTGTTGTGTTTACAGCTGCATCAGATGGTCAAAATCATGAATTAATGCCTATGTAAAGTATACAAACAAAGAATATGCATGACAGCACAAAACAAAACTGTACTATTTATCCGCAAGCCAAACAGAAAAAACATGTAGCATAAAGGATAAAACGGCAACTCACTCAGAAAATATGAAAATATGATGTGACAACCTGCTGATAATGTCACATATTCACTTGTAAGAGCTGCTGATGTCACCGTGCCAACAATAGTGTACAAACCTGCGGGATAAATGATCTCTGCTGATTGGCTAATGTATACCTTAATCCTACACAAGTGTGAAATCCTTTCAGAAGCCCCCTGTCGTTGAAGTTCACCCAGCAGTTTACTGCTCTCACACAGCATGCAATATCCATGTGACAGCATGAGCGGCATTAGAATAATCCTCCGCTGAATCCACAAATGCAAGACAGATGTAGAAAAAAAATGCATCTCATTAGAGGTGAATTTCAGAGGGGGAGAAAAGATAGAAAATCAGAGAGGACACTTTTTCTGCATCATTGTGTACAGGTGGGTTTCACGCTGAGATTTTTTTTTCTCGCCATTTCAACAACAGATATGTTTTCAAGTGAAATCTCCGGACGTAATCGAAATAAGAAAATCAAATGGAGTTTGAGAAAGTGGGCTGATGTGGAAATGACTACACAGTAGTGAGATCTGATGTGTGTCTCTATCTGCTCTGTACAGTGTAGAGATATTTCACAGACTCCCAGTTGATTCCATTACCGTCTGAAATATAAAAAAAGAAAAAACGCAAAGAGGCAGGAAGTTGTGTCAAGAATAAACTTTGAGATTTAGATACCCAAAAGCCATCTCAGCTTGAGACTCTAAATAAATGCACTTTTTCCTTGATAACACAGAGCTGGCTGCTCCTCTGGTCTAACAAAGTGAGGCAGCCGCACAGTCAGAGGAGTGACAGTGAAGATAAAAAGGCTTCTTTGGGGGCTAGGATTGGAAAAAAAAAAAAGCACTGTAAAGTCAGAGGCAGCCTGCCAGTGTGCCTTGATAGTGGCTGAAAAAGAAAAAACTTAAGTGGTATTCACAGACAGGGTCATCTAAAAGAAGCTAATCCAGGTTGTTGAAGCCAGGGGATCATGTCTGTTTTTCAGCCTGCGGTGAAGCCACATTCACTGCTCTAACAACACGGTGGACGAGGTAAAAAGTCAAAGGGGCAGACCTGAGAGCAGCTCTGTCACACCACTGAGCCAGGGTCTCAATCTAAATTTGTGAAAAAATAAAAATAATAAACCACCGCTATTATATGATTCAACAACCCGCAGGCACCGAGCAAATGACACTCCAAATTGACGGCTATGTGAAAATGAAGGTTTATTCAAATGACTCCTCTGGATGAACTCTTACAGTGCGACTCACCAACGAAAAAGGGAAGGTGGGCGTTGGAGACTTTATACGCAGGCTCCTATTTAGTGACAAATTCACAAATAAGCTCTCTCTCCCTCCCTTTTTCTCTTTCCATTTCTGTCTGGCTCTCTCTCTTTCACTCAGTCACTCAAATGGTCACACACACGCACATACACACACATGCACGCACACAAACTCATTCACCAGTGCAGTGCTGTCAGCAAAGTCCCCTGACAGTCTATCACGGCTGTGGAAACAGCTCAAGTGTTATGTATGAGAAAAATGCGAGCAAAAACAAGCATGAGGATCTGGACGCTGCACACACACAGAGCAGCAACACAACCACACAACGCGGTCCAAGATTCATCCTGATCTCATTGTCGGGCGCTCCCTTGCTTGCTCTGGCCAGGGCTGTGCACAAAAATGCCTTCGCTGCAGAGCTGGATTGTGTGGAAAGACAATTAATTCGAGACAATTATTCTGTTGTTCATTTGTGCAAAACAGGAAGCAGAATTCCCCTTTGTCTTATTTTGGGATCCTGTTACAACAGATTAAGCTGCTCCTCTGCCGAATATGGTAATGAGAGGCAGAAGAAGAGGAGAATATAAGGAAGCAGGGGTGAGTTTAAGCTCACTGAAGAGAGGGAAGTTCAATTCAAAGGAGTGGTTAATTTAGGTTTTAGTGTTTTGACATTTCACAGCTGACTTGTTTCTCTCTTCGATGAAACGTAACAAAGGAGAGGACAAATTGTGGCTACAAAAGCTTTAAAAAAATCTAATTTTGATACAGACACTGCTATTGTGGCCACAAGTCCTGTCTGATCATCTGTTTCTATGGTGACCACCATCAAGTGCTAAAGTGTAGAAACATCCACAAGCAATCAGCGACCTGTTTTTCACAGTTTGACTTTACAAAGAGGGGATTCGGTCCCCACCTTGCTGTGAGTGTTTTAATGTTGTTTCATTGTGTGATGCTTTTGTGAAGGTCGCTTCCAGTCAACCTATACAGTAGTGAGACCAAGGAGGAAGATGATGGAAAGGAAAAGGCAGGGGAAGTGCATGGCTGTGGGGGAGGGGAATGCCTGGATGCTGAGGCAATTGAGGCTGTTGGAGAGCGAAGGGAAGGGAAGGGAGTAGGAGCAGGAGCTGCCAACCATCTCCACACAAGGTGGGGTGTCATGCAGGCCGGAGGAACATATGGCTGCAGGCCATTAACGCAGCCAGAAGAACACACATTACCAAGCGAAGGCAATTCTGAATGCTGCCGTAAAAAGAACCAGTTGAGCAAAACAGCAATCTATTGATTCCCCTGACACCAAACAACCAGAAACAGTCATACAAGAGAATCACTCCGGGAATGTGTCCAAACCCACTGGCTTACAAATTAGTTTCTCTCCATGATATATCGTGTGCAGAAGCGATCAGGCAAATCTTTTTTTTTTTCTCCCTGCAGTGAATGAGTGACAGCTGTAAGCTCACTTTGATCTCAGCTATTACATGTACTTAAACAAGAGGAAAGAGTTACAGCTAGAAGGGTGCAACAAAAGAGGGATTTCTGAAGCTCAAAGAGATCACATGTGGTGCGATCTAGCTGTTAAGAAATTGCCTCTTTGATTTTGTCACTCAAACTGAAGTGCGGATTATTGTGGTAGACCTAAGCATGTCCAAGTGAGGTGAGAGAGAGTGGGAGAGACATCCCATAGGAGGGTCTTTTTTCGAGAAGACAAGCCTTAAGAACTTGTTCATGTGGCTCTGCGTTTAGCCAGCAGGATTGATCCACCTGCACTTCAGGGACAGTCAAAAGCTCTGACAATCAATGCTGCTATCGAACAACATTGTAAGTGCATCACAGCCTTCCCTGTAACCTCTGAAAGAAAACGTTTTTCCTCTGTGTCGATCCTACAATGAGACAAGGGTTAATATTGAGCTGTACAGTGTCTCTCTTCTAAAAACCTGACAAAAAATACAAAAGCAAATAAGATCCTGTGTCTTATTCAAAACTCCCCATTGAGTGATTAAGACTGGGGCATCGATAGCACCTTCGTCACACGAGTTCATCCCAGGTCTCCCTCCACTCCTCCTCAACTGGTTATTTATTGCCATCCAACAGGGACTTGACAAATCCCTAAAGACACAATTACCCTGCTCCCCCTCGGGAAGCCAGCACAGTTCATCTAAAAGGGATAATGAATCCAGGATGTCATCGCTGGTTGGCTGCAGTGCCCACAGTGTGGAGTTCATCCATGGTGCAAATATTGTTTGTACAGTAGCTATAAGGGAGAATTCTCACTTGTGTGATCACAGAATATCCTTGTTTGTTTGTTTAAAATTAGCAATGCTAATTGCTCTGTTATTTGATAAAACATGCAAGCTAAACCGGGCTTCCTTTATTAACCTGGAGTTCAAAATAGAATAAATATCTATATAAGGTATCATACACCAGATAATAAAGAAGCTTATAGAGTTGACATCATTACCAGGTTATGTGAGATGTAAACTCATCTACGATTTAAAATGCACCGCACAGAGGTATGAAGTCTGCCATGATCCTGTACAACACCGTTATCAAGAGACAACACTGAGCTAAACCAACAGTCTTCTCTCCCTAAAATGAAACACTAAACTAAATAAAACTACAAGAAAATCTAGTTATACTTTCACTCTAAGAAAACTTATCTCAAGTAATATTATTGCAGTATCAATATTCTAAATTACAATTAAAGTTATAAGGTAAAAGTCATGTTTATGAAGCAAAATATAATAGAATAGAATTCACTTTATTTATCCCTAAGGGAAATTCAGTTGTTTGGCAGATAAAATTATAGAAATCACATAAAACAAGTAATTCTGGTGTCTGTCAGCTCATCTCCCATTGGTTAGAGAGTTCTGAAGCCTAATGGCTGCAGGGTAGAATGATTTTCTGTATCTCTCAGTCCTGCAGTGCAGAGAGATAAGCCGTCCACTGTAAAAGTAAAGTTCATACCTGATGCTGTTCAACCACGAATCTTGTTTTGCTCCTTTTATGTAGCTTTTAGTCATTTTTAATTGTATGGTGCTATTTGTACTTTTCTTTTGTTCTCTTTTTTGTTTGTTTGTTGTTTGGGTTTTGGTTCCTCCTCTACCTTCTTATTTTGATTTTATTCTACTCTAATTCATCTTTGTTTAATCTTAATCTTTTTGGGGAGCCTTTTTAACATCTGGCAAGGGACTACGGATGTAAACTAGCCTTTTGGCTAATTCTGGAATATCTACAGAAGGGTTCATTAATATGCATGGTCCTTTTAAGTAATGAATAAATAAATTAATAAAAGTAAATTTGCTATATTTCGACAGCAATGTACCCTCTGGAGTGACAGTGAATTTTTGGGACATTAAAGTGTCACCAGTGGTTAGCGATAAACAATCTAGAGCCAATACTAATCTTTCCATGCACTGTATTGTTTACAGTCTAGTTAGCAACATGAGAGACAAATGTTTGTACAAGTGACCCTTCAGTTTTGTCTGCAAGAAATGCTGTCATTTCTTGGTTGATTGGGCTGCAGACTGTTTATCTGTTTCTGGCAAGTCCCAGTTTCATTGTTAAAAGGAAATTACACGGAGGTTTTCACTCAGGCTTACTTAAGTGGTATGAACCTGAGAAATAAACAGATTTTCTTGTGATTTATTCGCAAATTAACAGGTCGTTGCTTTGTCGAAATAAAATCATGATGCAGATTCGTTGAATGTTAAAATGTCTGTTCTCATGAGGAGTAGAAAACAACTTTTAAAATGCTTGTTTGTTGAATGAAGGTACTGTCAATCATTCCTGATTCATCGCAGGTTGTTAGGAAATCTAAACAGAGCTTGGCTTTCATGACACAGTGTCAAGCAGATTTCATCAGATCATCATACTTTCACCGGAATGCGTTATTGGGGGGCTGAGGTGTCATTACAGCTGATTGCATTCCACCGGCTTTTGCTTTCCTTACAGACTGCTTTTACTGCATACACCAAAGTAGATGAGGAACAATTGGTCTATACTAATTGAACTACAAGCCTACTTCAAACAGAAACCAGAACACTTCACATACTAAATTCCAGGCGCCCCGATTGTAAAATCTTACATTAGAGACTGTATAATGCTATATTTTTGCTTCAATAAAAAAGCATTCATGAGTTTCATTTACTAATCCTTTGTTTGCATAATCTGCTTCTTAAATACAATAGTCAAGGCTTTTAAAATAAAGAGCAACAGGAAAGAGTACCTGTATATCATTGTTTTTCAGATCTAGTCGTGATGTATTACTCCACCTCTCTGTGACTCTGAAAACATGACCCCATTTGTTATGTTGAAATATTCAAGGCAGGGAGTCATTGAATGTACTCTTAATAAAGTCAAATGAGCCAAAAGCATGAAATCCAGTTTAACCCGAGTGCTGTGAGGTGTCAACACGTGGCCTATCACTGCACAGGTGGAGCTCAGCAGGGACAACCGTGTCTCTCCAGAGTTCTCACCCTGAGCACATTAGATTTAATTGGAAACTCCTGCTCTCACCTGATCTGCTGCTTTAACTCCCGCACTGAACCATCTTTAACCCTTTGACCTGCAGGGTTGAGGCACCAAGAGAGAGTGGACATGCTTTCCGTGTAATGAATTACGGTCAGTTTTCTGGCTCATGCCTGGGGTTCACTCGTGCTGTTGTTTGCTTAAACTATGATTTTCTCAGCTTCAGGTGACCCCTGACCTCTGGGGCTCAGGCTGCAAACTCATATGATTAAAACTATGGGGCCTCTGGAGCAACAAAAGCTCTCCATTTTCTTTTCAATTGGGGCTGCTGATAATAAAACAGAGATCGAGCTATGACATCTGCTGCTCTGCTAATCAGTGGCAATAGATGTTTCCATTTAATTATGCTGGCTGCAGAGTCTGCATCAAAGCAATTATTCATCTCCATTTCATTTTCTAAATATGCACTTTATGTATATTTGTTGCACAACAACAACAACCACTTAATTAAAGCTGATGAAGATAGTATCATATGACATGATAATTATTATTCCCCACAACACAGGTCAGGAATTTATTACTTTGATTGGCAACAGTGTCTTAGAGGTTTATATAAAGTATTAAGGCTTAATATATATTTCATCGTATATCTTAAAATTCTGTCTTTGAATATTTATTTTGCCTCTGTTTATTGAGCTTTAATCCAGCACAGGTCTAAGTACAAACCTTCATTTCAGGGATACAGTTACACAACTTAAAACACAGAGCATACAGGTAGTAGGATCTTGATTTAAAGCTCCTCTTTCCAGTCACATACTGCATTTAAGCACAAATACACATGAATAAACATTACCACTTGATCCCGTCTATATGCAACCAAGCCCCTGCCACCCACACTCATTTCAAAATGAGCAGATAGCTGGGATATTCTATTTTTTATTCTGTTACAGTGAATCATAGGAAAAGCCTTGTAGCAGTATGAAAAAGAGGGGGCCGGCAGCAATCTTTGAAAACAATCAACGCACGACTTCAGAAGAGAAAGGAGAGAGATTCTGATCTTTTTTTTTGCCATAATTTGCCTTCTAATCAAATCAAGAGATGAAATGTGACGCCGAGTTTCATGTACAACACACATTCAGGGGGAAATAATTTTCAAATATGAGACTATTAGTTAGTTCAGTAAGCAGAGATTGTTTGCCGGCAGCACAAGTGTGCTGTGTCACCAGAAGGGTGAGGAAAAAGTTGAAATGAAAAGTCTGTGAACAAACAAATACGAGCATTTATATGAACAGCAGGACAGCTTGGTTTATCATGAACAAAACTTTATGCTTCTTAATCCCTTAAACCTTGACAACTTTGCTGGAAAACATTTCCTCAATATTTCCTATTTGCACCGTTTTCTGAATTTCATGGTAAGTCTAGTGATCACACGGCACACATTTGCATGAAAGTCACATCCCTCTGAAAAGGAAAAAAGGGTTTATACTGATGATAGAGTTTATGAATCATTGCTTTTCATAGCTGATGAGTGAATTTAAAAGCACTTTGCACAGCTTTGAGGATCTTAACACTGTGGTTTGCCTCCATGTTAGATCCCAAAGACTGTACAAAAATTCAGGGAGACACCGATGTGCTTCTTTCAGACTTCTTTCTGCTGTGAAATGAAAACAAGCTTGCCCTTAAAATAATAAATCATCAGCTTGTTTATCCCAATTAGTTATTATTTCTCTAATCTGTAAACTGCCTTCTTTTAAATTACATAAACACATATTCAACCCTCAGCATGCTGCAGCATTCAGACAGGAGAGTCGTGGCATAACAGCATCCTTTACAAACCCTGCAGTGAAAATAAGGAAATGAATTTAGTTACAATGCACTGATTAGTTTCATGGTTGGGGGAACATAAACGTCTGTTACTGGCAGCTACAGTTTATTTTGGGTCCTCAAGAATCAGCTCCACTAATGAACAGATTGCCTCTGGCTTGGTGTTTAAGCCTTTGTAGTGTTGAACAGCATTACGGGTGTAGTAATGGGACACTTATCTAAACTTGTGATGTATTTTAAGAAGGCTGCATGTAGTAGTTCTGAATCAGCAGATGAGTCAAAGTCAGGTCATGATCAGCTCTGCAGAATGACCCCGCAATGCTATTTTTATGACATCATTTCACATTTTGTTTCTGAATTGTTATGAGAACACAGTTATGATCATCTTAATACATTAGGAATATCATTTTTTTTTTCCGTAAAACAATTTAAAACATGAACATGGAGCATTTCTCAAAAAAGCGAATAAAATTGTGTAGCAACCAAGCGGCAACCTCCTGTCTCAAACTACGAAGCCCATGCGGAAGTGTTATAAACTGCTATACATCGAGAATCTGCTTGAGGCTGGCTGCAGAAACACCGGAAACCACATAGACATGAATGGGAAAAAGTTTGATCTTTGCAGCATTAATAAACATGTTTACAGCCTAGTTTAAAAAACGGCTTGGCTACAGTAGCTAATTTCTCTATTGGCACACACTGTAGAGGGGGTGAATTTTTTTCTAACGTAACAGTTCAGAAGATATTAAGATTACGAGTTTTTGCCCAAATAAGGACATGACTGACTTGACTCCCGGACGGGAACACATAGCTGATGGCTAGGAGGCTCAAACTCTGCCCCTTACGTCACACTCTGCCTGGTTGAGTTCAGCATTTCCAATATGGCTTCCTCCGTCGATTGGCTTCAAAACAGCGCTCAGGAACAGATGGGTGACGTCACGGATACTACGTCCATATTTTATACAGTCTATGGTAGCAACACTGTTATGGTCACTGGGACACTTAAATAGAAAGAGGCCATTGTGAATATTAATAGTCACACCTGTGAATTTCCTATCTTGTATATCAAAGGCCAGCTGTGGAATCGATTGTAGTTACATATGGAGTGAATGCCTTGTGAACCCACAAAGGTGTTTTTACCAGTAATTAGACCACTGAGTTGAGAGTCTACGACAGACCCAGTCTTCTAAGCCATTCAACCTTTAACCACTGTACCAGAACTAGCCAACATAACTAATATCACATAACTTAACAACTTGACATTCCTAAACTCTTTTTAGTTTTTTAACGTTTGTTTTATGAGAACTTTGACTGTACTGGAGCAAACTACTTAAAAATGTATTTCTTGGTCACTTGAGAATTTGCCATGTTGTTTGAATTGTTGCACAATGAATCTCAGAGTATGTTTGGCCATTGAAGTTGCACTGTAGGGATGTTTCGTGGCCAAGGAAAAGTAGAACACATGGGTTGGCCACATATGAAGGAGCCTTCAAAAAGGGAAAGCTTTTGACGTGCCACTGGGACACGATTGGTCTTGAAATGCGCCCTTCGAAGGATGCAGCCACTGAATTGGGACACAACTAATGAAATAGATAGATTTAGCAATAAAGTACCATCAAGTCACTCATTAGTTTCTAAACAGCAGTACTGTATCCTTTCTTTTGGCATCATTGCTATCACCATGTCATTTTGTCACAGAAAGTAAAAAAAAAAAGAAAGCAGGCTAGACGGTAATCTATCCGTTACCTTTTGAAGACGAAAGAATTATTCATTAGCTGGCGAACTAGCTAGCTGGATCCATTGTTTCCAAAATAATGGCATTCTGTTTGTGAAGGTAGCTAACCATAGTTGTTCAGTTACCAGCCGAAAAACACATTTAGAGTATCTGGAACACATCAAAGTAGCCTCTTGCTCACATAAAGTACCTCTTTAGTGTGTGTGAATAACTTAACCCTCCTGTTATGTTGTGGGTCAAATTGACCCATTGTAAAGTTAAAAAAAAAAAATTGGTTAAAAGTATTATTTTGCTACGAAATGTCTTCTGCTTGGCTTAATTTGCGTGAACAACATATCCAATGAAAATGGCTCATTTCACAAATTTGCAACATGTGCATTTGCACAACATAAAAAAAAAATGAAAATGTAAAATAAAAAATAAAAATAAAACTATGTTATGTAAAGCTATTTCATTAATGTGGGCTTTTCAATGTACATTAAAAAAGTTTTAACAATGATTTTCATAAAAAAACAAGTTATCCTCATGGAACCATGAGCTGTAAGAGTTACAGAACTCCATTGGAACTCTGGTTCCAAGCTCATTTGGAACAAGAGCATAACAGGTACGAAAAACTGGTATCTGACACGAGGTACCGCGCCCGTGGAAACAACACAAACCGAGTAGAGTCAAGTCAAGTCGAGTAGAGTACGGCTAAGACGGGCCGGTGGAAAAGGGTCATAAATTAGCTGAGGCAACTCCTAGGAGCATCCACCTGTCACACAACTCTGCTATAACCCTAATTCTGCATTAATTAATCCTTAACATCTCTTTGTATTTATAAATATCACATAATTACCAGGATTATGGTGTGTGTTTGCCTGTTTATCTACAGGCTAAAACTGTAATTGTGTTTTATGGAGCTGGTTTAGTCTGAAAATGAATATATGCACAGGTAATCACAAATATATTTAAGGATTTAAATATAAATTCCTCTCTTAAAATAGTATGGACTCCATAGTGTGGAGGTAATGTAGGTGAGTGGTTGGCAGACAAAGTGTAGGACTTCAACACCCAAGGCACCACGCTTGCTTCCAGTTTCTTGAACAAAAGGCAAAGCCAAATTTTCACATAGAATACAAAGCAAATGCAAAGACTGAAAAACGAATGACACTCATCAAAATTACGACACTACAGGGATGACATGAGTTTTGATGCTCGTGTAAGCAGGAAAAGTTAAATGAGAAATGAACAAGAGAGTGAGAAAGTGATGTAATTATGTCTTTGGAAAGCCAATCAGCATTGAGATTTTTCTGGTGTCAGCAGATTAGATCAGAAATGGATGCATCAGAGAGTCCATAATTAGTCCCTGGATAAGCTGTAGTTATGAACTCTGACATAAGGCTTTTAGGTTTGCTCACATATATAGAGGAATGTTCTTATGAGCACACCGAAAGTCCTAAATGTTTAGAATATTGAGGAAAAAAAAGCACTTTGGTTGATGTACAGAAAAATGTGTATCTGTTTTCTGTAACTAAAGTATCTTAGTCTAAATATTATACCTAGGTTGAGTTCTTTGAATGACCAAATATAACAAACAACAATAAGAAAATAAAATATGACAATAAGAAGTCATAAATATAACTCCTTCCTCACGGATAAATTCAAACGACTTCACAACACAGAAAAACAAGATAACAGAGCCTAAACTGTGATCAGTTTGTTCAGCAGACTCCACCACATTGCAACTGAACAGATGCTACTGCATTGCGGACTTGTTCAACTGCAAAATCTAATTGGTACATAGTTTTGTCACTGCTCAGTAGTATCACAAATTATCCCAGATATTTTATATTATGATTATTAATTGGCATTAGCGCCTTTCAAATTCAAAATCAGCTGGGCTCCAGTTATTACTTGTTATTCGCTTTAGCAGCATTATATTCATCTTGTGTTATCCAAACACCTGTCATTCCTATAATGCACAAATCTTGCAGAAGTAACTCAGCTCTGTGTTATTGTACTGAGATTCACATCAACACAATAACAGGGGGGATGAATTGTTCACACACGGAGCCTGACATACAGATCTGCTATGTAGCCAGTGACACATTAGTAACTCCAAAAATACTTGTTGAGGAATGATTAGATGTGTTGCTTGTATTGATTTTTTCTCGTGTCAGACATTATCTCTGTTCGTACTGTTAACTCAACCAAAACTTGTTACTACAGCCTTATTGTTTGTGCTCCACCCCCCCCCCCCCCCCCCCCCCCCCCCACAGCTAGCTTGTGTTTTCAGACAGCATGTACACTACATTAATTGCAACGTGATGTAAACCCAATTTATCCTCGGCAGCACAACATCTTCCCCGTGCCGTGTTAGAAAAACAACTCGATACCACAGAGCCACAACTGGCATCACTCCAGGAGAAAATATGCTGCTACCAGACATCCTACATGTCTCATTTATAACGTGCAACGTACCGAGGTGGTGATCAAAAAACACCTTGGACTCCTTTTCAAAAGGAATGAGGAATCTATCGTGCCTTTTTATACAGTGGAGAGGTTATCAGAGGTTACAGCTAAATGGAACGATTCCGGGCTCCTACGTGATCTCTTCCTGGATGCACACTTGCTTGTTTTGTTGTGCTTAAAGAGAACTTCAGTGAGACCAAAATCTGTGTGTGTGATCTCAGGGAACAAGAGGTAGCGACACCAAAAAGGGTACTCCCTTGTGCATTGTCATTATCAGGTAGCAGGGAGAAAGAGCTGGTGATTGTGCAAGCTTTAATCTGCAGCACAGAGTGTTTTAACTCGTGTTCCAGAATTGTTTTTTTTTTTCACACATAACAAATAAAAAAAAAAGAAGATCTGGGGAGTTGGGTAGCATCCTCGCTAGTAAACAACAAGCCTCATAAATATTTCATCTTATTCTTTCTCTGCTGTATCACCTGTTCCGGCCAACACTCCCTGTACTGTACAAGGCTGTGTGTGATTTTTCAGACCTCAGCAGAGATCCTCTCTAATACCAGGTGATGCTGTCAACAAAAAGCAATTTCATTCCGTGTTCGGCATCACATGTTTTCCTCAGTTTGATTATTAAAGAAATTGTGTTATGATCTCTATACCATAGGAATAAAAAAATATCTAAGTTTAGGTGCAGTGCTGCAATCCTGAATACTCAAGGAGAGGTTGCCATGGAAACAGAGTTACATTGGCCAGAAATGAAAGCGTCTGAGGATTTAGACTTTCACTGTACATACATTTTTAACCATAGATTGTTTCTACATCAGCCTTTCGAAACCAACTTCTCATAGGCACAACTGCCCCTTGATGCAGATATTTCTGCAAAGTGAAAGGACACTCCCAAGTTAAAAACTGTGACATGACAGCTATAGATGGGGACACATGCTTCTTTAGCAGCCACTGTTACACTCTAAATGCATGCTAAAATATCAATGATAATACTTGCACCTAGAAGCATACTATCACCAGAGTATTTCCAGCATCATGTCACTAGGTTCTCATTAAAAATATGATAAATTAAAGACAATTTGGCAACACATAAATTGAGAGAAATCTTGTATTTCCAACAAGAAGCAGGCCAAATTATGTGAGCTGTTCCAAACACAATACTCTGACTGTTCTAATACAACATAAATGCATGTTATATATATGTGCCTTAACATGTACGATCCCATCAAAACAACTCAAAGTGATTGCTGCATGTTTTAATCTGCACATGCTGATAGGTCGAATAATCTTAGCTGCAGAGAGACTTTAAAAACCTGCACTAACTATCTGCTAATTGCTGTCTGCAGAGCCCGTCTGTAAGCCTCCCTGTCACATCTCCATATGCTGCTTTCTCTCAGCCACCCTTTTACAACTATTCAGCCTTATAGCACTGAAAAGGAGCTCTCTCCTTGCACACTACATCAGCTGTGTCAAATAAACGGTTTGAATTTAAAATGACCACAGAGGAGGATTTTTACTCAGGGCATTACTCATCTTGTGGAAATGGAATTCCCTAATTCCAAAGGGACCCTACAAAGCAAATTATTATCCCCTGTGAGAAAAGCAGCCCTGAAGTAAGTGCTGCGCGGGCACAAAAGCGGGGAATGGAATTTGTTTCAGATGGGAATAAGAAAATGTTTATGGCCCAAATGTGACCTGCTGAAGTGTTTATGTGCTCGACACTCATATGTAGCTTCAAACTTATTTCTTTTCCCCCCATAACAACAATGCAAAGATTAAAATCATGGCCTCTAATGCCCACAAGACAGAAACAATCATATATTATGTATAAATGTTATGCACGGCTATTATTAGCTGCGCTGTAAGTTTGCCACAGAAAGAAAAATCAATGAAATGCAATTAAGAGGTCAAGTGTGGGTCCTTTAAGATGTCAGCTGTTAACAACTTGAAGAATATAACTACTATTCATAAGGCGTGTGGCAGAAAAACAGATATTCCAGCCCCTAAAAAAAAAAAAAATTGGAGACTACTGTACATTCAGCTTAGTGTTGTAAAACAACCTCTCATTTCTAGAAGAAGGCCTCTAAAAGTGTGCGTCTGTGGTTACTCACCTGTCGTCTCCACTATCCCTTCAAGTATCACTACAATTTCAAACTGCTCAGTCTGCATGGACCTCTGGGAGAGTTCGTAGAAGGGGCTTTTGGTGTCAATCACATGGCAGATCGTGAGTGGTGAGACAAGGAAGAGCTGGTCTGCCCCGGTGCTGAAACCCACATCCAACTCCAACTGATCCAGCGGCAGAAACTCGCCTTCGGGCGTCTGGCGAGACTGGGGAAGCGTACAAGAAGAGACAGAGACAGAGATGCTTGTTGGAGGGGGGGAAAGGAAGGGGGTAAGACACTTATTTGCAGCTGGTAGAGGCTCTGTGTGAGACTTTTTCATATTTAAGGTGCAACCAGCCAACATTTAATTGATGTGACACCAAATCAATAGTTTAAAGTTATTGAAACCCTTTGATTTATCTGCCTACACCCACCTGATGTGCAAAAACAGCTAAAAACAACGATTTATTTTTTTTTCTTCATAAAAGCTGTCTTGATAATTTTGTGAGATGTATACCAATGTAGTGAGTCTTTGGCTAAGCTTTCATTGATTATACTTACCTTAAACTTAAAAAAAAACTCTGCATATAATCTCATTTACCATCACCGTATTCCTATAGATTAACAGGATCATTGGTGGGCTTGCTTGAGGGAAGAAAAGAATTGTTTAAAGTTTGTTTTTTTGAATGTTTGCTTTTGATTTTGTTAAGCCAGTAGGTTTAGCAGGGATTTCAATGAGTGATGTTCTCCTAACAAGGGGCAGCAGCACATTGAAACTAACCTCTAACACTTTTGTTGTAATTTAAAATTAGCACAAGACCAATCTTTTAGTCTATTTGTCTTTTACTCTGTTAGATCTGTAATATGAAATATGTGAAAAAGGATAAAAGGCAATCTGTGTTCTCACTTGGGCCAAGATGGTGTTATGGTAGCTTATGGTCCTTTTCTTGGAGTATTGTGGCCTTGAATGTTTGGTGAAGAGTATGAGGCTTTGTCTTTTAATGGTTTCATGTACAGAAAGGAGTAGGCTCAAATGTCAGTGTGTAGGCCTTTACTAAAATTTAAAAAAAAACACATGAACTAGATAAACCAAAAGAACAGAACTTAAATTATGTATCCATCTTGACTAAAAGTGGAGCATCACTTACTTTGAGCAATTTGCAGCGGATCTGTGCAGACACCATATGGCTGTTACGCAGGTTGCCGACCCTGAACATGAGAGTTAGTTTCCCATCTCGCATGGAGATCGCCGCATGTTCACTGAACATCAGAGTCTCGGCCCTTTTCTTGGGCTGAGACATCTTGATGAACATGCAGCCGATCAGAAAGGCATCGACGATCGATCCAAGGATCGACTGGAAAAGAAAGAGAATGATCCCCTCGGGGCATTTGTCTGTGATGTATCTGTACCCATATCCTATGGTGGCCTCGGTCTCTATGAAGAAGAGAAAGGCTGAGGGAAAGTTGTACACGTTGGCCACACATGGAGTGTACTTGTCGTTGTGTGCTTTGTTGAGGTCTCCTCTGATGTACGCGATGCACCACCACATAGAGGCCATGAAGAGCCAAGCCACCGTGTAGGTGAGGATGAAAATAAACAGATTCCAGCGCCATTTCAAATCTACGAGCGTTGTGAATAAGTCTGAGAGGTATCTGCTGGTTTCACCACCCAGGTTCCCATGCTGGACGTTACATCGCCCGTTCTTGTCCACGAAGCGCTGCCTCTTCTTCTTTTTCTCCGGGGGAGGCTGGTTGAATCCAGACCCGCTAGATGAGGTGGTCACTACCTGATAATCGTCCCCAAATTTCTTTCGAAGTGCAGACATACTACGATGACAGCAGCGGAAGGAATAACAAAGGATTCAATGATGAAAAATAAAAACAGTGTGGCTTTTAGTTGCTGCAGTGCCCGTGCGCAATGTCTCCTCTTTTGGAAATTAGGCGATAAAAGTGCGTCTTCGCAACCAGTTAGTCTTGCACCGTCCTCTTTCGCCACACACTACTGTTGCTACACCTCACAGCCATGAAACATCAATAATGTATCAGTACTTTACACACCTCGATGATAGAAGCCATATGAATGAAATAAAAAAGACGCACAGGATGAGGTATCCAAACGCGCCAGTCGCAGTCCAGGTTTTACAGGTTTATCAGTTGCTGCGTCGTGGATTACTCATCGCCCGTGAAGGTTGGGGCTGTATCGACCTGTTCAAAACTGTACTCATACAGTTAGTTCTTATGCAAAAGTTCAAAATCCCTCAACGATCCGTAAAGCAGGAAAATCTCTGCGTAATTTGTCGCGGGAAACGGTTTCCAGGATGAAACGTCTCTGTGCGCACTTGTGTTGGAAGATGATCTGGATTCCAGTCCTTCCTTTGTGGTGTGTATACATAGGAGATGAGTTGCATCCGAGCATATGAGAGTAAAAAATGACGAGCTGGAGGGAGAAAATCACTGTCCCACTGTCGTCATTTTTGGCTGCGCGCACCGACGCTGATGGCCAGGCTCTTCTCGGGCATCTCTTACAGAAATGTCGACTGGTTTTTCATGTTTCAGCCTGAGAGGTCCACCAGATGATCTTTTCTGTTTTAAGACCGCTTGAATCCTTGATTCCCGTCGATTTCCCTGCGCGGCTCCTGCGTACTTCCACGTTTCCAGTGATGCACGCACTGTTGCCTAGTGGTACTACAAAGACAGACAATTTAGGAGGAGGAGGGAAGAGCATTCGCCTGATTTGACAGTTTTTTTTCCTTTTTTTTCCCTCAAGTGATCAAATGTGTGAGGCAGCAGCCAAGATGTTAAGATGACTTTCAAATAAGCACACTGACCGCCACATCTGGTCCTCTTGGAGGAAAAACATAACACTCCTGACTGTACGTTATTACAAAAATAGGATGAATTCTTGCTGATAAAAATAAGAAGAGAAAACACAAATATTTACGCCTCTATCTCTATGTTCCTTGAAGAATCCTCTCCTTATACAATAAAACAAATACCTCCCTTTTTATATTATTTACTCTACATTTATCAGCAGTGGGCATTTACAAATGCACTGCGCTCGCTGCTTTTTCTCCTGGGATTGCACTAACAGCCACCAATGACCCCCACATCCATCCCACGGGTGACTGCACACGCTTTATCCCGTGAATGCTGCACACAGGAGATCTTAACAGGGTAACAAGTTCTGTAGGGAAGCTGCTGACTGGCACTCACGGCAAGCTGGATAAGATAAAGTGGGGGAATGGGTGGGGGTGCACAACTCAGAATTCACTCATATTACAGAGATCAGGGCCACAGAGGAGTACACCCACACCATGGTTACCCAGCTCTTACACACAACCTGTCTCTCAAACACACATAAGGTGGGATGAACAACACACTCACCACCTCTTTCACACATACCTCCCCTCACCACCAACTCCCTCCACCTTGCTCTTCCCTTTTTCACTCAATATCAGGATGTTAAATCATGGTGTCCCTGTGTTATTCTCTGCTTCAAGCACAATTATCACTTCATTGTGAAACTATGATGTCTGCAGCTTTTGGATTTAAATTGTAACCAGGAAATATGGTGTATCAGGAACAATTTGGGAATATAATCTTGATTATTTCCCTGTCAGAAAAAGTGAAAAGCATTAAATAAATGAGCCTTCTAATTGAACATCCTTACATTTGAGTTGTGAATAGTATCATCTTGTTATTGTATAACCTTTCTTTTCCACTTTGACGTCATGTTGCATGTAGCATCTTTTCTGTTTCCAAATATGATGTAAATGTCGACAGAGGCTTGGTGGATTCATTTTTGTAACAACCTCTCATCCATTGACAAAGCTCACAGGGATCAATTTGTTGTTGAGTCATTCTGCCTCCAGGTGAAGTAACCTCTCCTCTCATCCTGGACCTCCCTGTGTTTTATGGCACGATATCTCATGTTCACTCTGAGCCCAGCGTGTCCTACTGTACAAGTGGAAGCTTCTAAAAACAGCACCAAGGCCTGACATAACTGTTTCCAAATGAACGACTGCGTGGCAGCTCACAGTGCAGAGTTGATGTGCCTCCAAGTGCTGTCTGTATGGCCTTGTGATTGGGCCCTCTTGAGGAGGGATGGACAGGACAAGATTTCCCCCATCAGTCATGGAGTCATCATAATTGCCAGGTGAACATTAGCAAGAGCTTTTGCGAGTGCCTTTATAATGAGTGCAGGGGGGACATGGGTCATCCACCATGCATCCTGGCCCTCATTAGGAGGAGAAGCCTATTCACATATTTGCAGAGCAGAAATAAGGCTATTAGTTTGGACTGGCCAACAGCCAGTCAGCCAGCCAGCACCAAGAGACAGATTTTTAATTGCAGGGCTTCACAGATATACTCAAAAGTTTTTTCCATAGCTCTTGTCAAAGTGTCTGCAATGTGTGTACTTTTAGAAAAGACAATTAAAACAGCACACAGTGGGTTGTTTGATGACAGTCTTTCTGCAGCAGTGTCTTGTGTTCTTGTGTTTCAAAGCCCCTGAAACTTTAAATAAAAGTAGTTCTTTTGATTAAAAAATTCATGAAACACTCAGTGATTAACAAAAATCTTTAGGGATTATTTAATGAGAGTTAGCCCATTGAGTTGTCAGCTTATTTGCTTCGGCAGAACTGTGTGTGTGTTGTGATTTCATTGGAAAAAAGGAGCTTGTAAAGCTAACACAAGCTAAAGCCATCAGCTATCTTCAAATCCTGGATGAAATGGTGCTAAATTTTGATTGGTGAAGGATTAGCTGATGACATCATCCTTTTCAGCCTAAGTCCCACCCAATTTAAAACCATCAAGAGGACCCAGAACAAAGACAAACAGAAATCTTTCATTTGAAATGAGCAAAACTGATCTAACATTGGCAGAAAACATTTTCATGAGACCATATTGGATCTCATCCTTCAATGTAACCAGTTTGTATGTGTATGCATGACAAATCCAGATACAGTTATGAATTATCTTTTCAGCTGTTTGGTTTCTTTTTAAACTATAGATTGTGTAAAACATGCAAACATAATATGGCAGATATTAGCATAAACTGTACAACGCATGGACAGAACAATAAATCAATCAGACTTTATTTATAAAGCGCTTTTCATACAATGGCATTGTAACACACAAAGTGCTTTACATTAAAAAAAAACTAAAATAGAATAAATTAAGAAAAACTTCCCACCCCCAGCCCTGACCCCAAACCCACCCCAAAATCCTAAGGTTAAGAACACAATATATGCAACAATAGTAATAAAAACCATAAAAATAAAATAAATAAATAAAAGATAAAAAAGAAGTTGCAGAACGAACTGAGGAACCGCTCTCATGATATCTTAATGAGGAAACACTGGAGGTAAAATAAGATGTTAAAACTCAACACAGTAAATTAAAACCACCAGAATAAAATACATTTCTAAGATAATTAAACACTAAAATATTAAACCATTAAATGAAAATAAGATTTTATGATTAAAATAAATATATAAATAAATAAGTACATACATGAATAAAATAGAATAAAAGTGATTGAAATTTGAACTAGATAATTAAATAAATAAATAAATAAAACTGTTTAGAATAAAACTCAGTTAAAAGCAAGAGTAAAATGTAGGTCTTGAGTTTGCTTTTAAAAATATTAAAAGATAGAACAACAGTAACTCTGAGTGAAGCCAGAGCTTTTAGAGCACCCCCTGGTGACTTGCTACAGTATAGATCATAAAGCCAGCCTCCTTCATTATATGAGATGAACATGAGTCAAACTAGAAATTAAAATACACACTAAATACATTTATCCAAAACATGCAGTCTGTAATTATAGCTAGTTTTTATCATGCTTATTTTAAGTCAAGTGTTTTTAGAAAAGTTTAATTTTTGATGTTAAAAAAGTGACTGACAGCTCTGTTGACAAATGTAGGCTCAATGATTGTTCTTTTGCAGATTTTCAGTATGGAGGAGGTACAGCGAGAGAAAGGGTAACAAACATTAAAAGGATGTTTTAATTTTTTTTAAGTGGGGTTGTATAAGTTACATGTCACTGGAAATTGTACTAGCAACAATGGATACCGGTCAGCTCGGCCCACTCAATGAGAAACAGCCTGCAAGCTAGGCAACAGTTTACTGAAGACAGGGCCAAGTCTTCCATATAATTAAGCTAATTTTGAGAGACTCCAACCCAAGCATTTATCTTGGTTTAAGTTTATGATCTACTGAGAAATGTTCAGCACTTTTTACTTTGCCATCTGGAAGCCCATTTGTTTTTACACTATATGTGGATGCAACACAAACTTGCACCTGCAGCACACAAGGAACACTGCTTCAAATGGACTCAAGCTGTTACACTGTGGAATGTTTCAACCTGAGGAATCTTCGCCATTTTATTGATAAGGATTAGGGTTAGTATAATGTCAGCTCATCATTGCATTTGGCATCGCTTTTGTTCATCAGAAGTAGGTAGAGGCATTTCATCCATCTTTATATATCGTCAAACTTTCAAACAACAAGACTCCAATGATAATCACTGAAATAATAATGCAGCATTTGGTTTAAAAAAGGCCCATTGGCTGCAGGCAAAAGGTAGTCTGTATAAACCCTTATTTGAAGCATCATTCAAACATCGCCCACCCTGCAGAAACTCTCCTCTCATTCTGCTCAACACGAAGGCTTTGTCTCTGACAGCTTAATACAAGAGCGAGGTGAAGGTCCGGGCTTGTTCTTGTCACACACCAGGAGGCAGCTGATGTGTAACACTGTGCACTAAATTAGAATATATGTAGATGAAGTTTTATCTAACAATGCCTGGATTTGCAGCTCTTTTTTTGCCTCCACAAAGTAAAAAGTGACTCTTATTTCCACATTTTTAAATCACCATTTGATTTGATTGGACTTCTTACCAGAGCCCATGTCAAACATGACCTCATCAATAATCAGAGATTCTTTTCTGATCTTCTGTAACCCATTTCATAAAAATAGCCCTGGCTGGAACCTGATGGGCGGGTGAGGATGGAGATTGATTTATTAATCTAATCGTCCCAATGTAGGACATGACATGCATTCGTCCTGCTCTCTGAATCCATGAGGATAGCACTTGAGGTCATTCTGCGAGAAGATCAGCCAATCACTTCAGACAATCTTCTCTAATTCTCCATCTTCCTTTCATAATCTCTACAATCAGGAGCCAGGCAGGGAAAACCGCCTCAGCTTTGATGTTTGGCTTTGATGGATTTGTTCTTCTATTACCCCCTTGCACAAATTTCCAACTTCCATATCAACAAAACGTCTCTAATCATGTTTTACTGCAACAGTATTGATTTTTAAATTCTAAACAAGCAATCGTCTTCTCATGGAAGACATGCATGACCGTTTTTTTCCCTGCAACAATGAGCTCTTAACATGATCTGAGGCATGTCTCTGGATGCTGGATGCACTAACAGCCTTTTGCCTTCATGCTTTTGGCGTGTAATGTGAAACCATGTGGTGGCTGAGCAGAGCAGCATCTCTGAAACCAATGGCTGCATGGGGGTGCAGCAACTGGGTCAGAATCTGGAGTCTCTAAGGGCCGTATGAGATTGTCAGCATCTTGTGGTAATCAAAGGACATTACAGCTGTTCATGAGTGAGCATGGAAGAAGCAGCGGCATTTAACCACAGACTGAACCCTCAATGGAGGCAAACAGCATCTGATAATGAGGATGATGCCTCTTTCAGCCACACCAGATGAGTTATTATTATCTTGGGTACACTATGGAGGCTAATGCAAATATTTTTCTGGAACAGTCTATTGTTTTTTCTGTCCTCCAGACCTTATTAGCTGTCGCTGTGGTCAAAAATAGCATCCAAGCAGGAGTGTTTTGCAGAGCAGCTCCTGGAGATTGATGATTGATTACTCCACAATTACTGCTGAAAGCAGCAGGGCCCCTCCTCCTAATCACTGCTTTCGTCGCTAAAAGGAGATTATCACATAGGAGAAGCTTGTTAGAGCCACTTCCTCCCTGCAAATCAATAAAAATTACTCAAGAGATTGCAAGCATACATCAGTAATGTCTCAGTTGAATCCCTATAGGCTGGCTGGCTGTACACATTTGTAAACAGGTATTGTGCAATGTCCTTTATGTGTATGTGAGTGTGTAGGTGTGAGTGTGTGTGCCTCCTGTGGCAGTAGATCTGACCCCCGCTGAGATACTGGCCTCAAACCATGTCTAATTAAAGCTGCTTTTCAATGCTGCCGCTCTGGAACTTCAGGTCCCCTCAACAATTAAGTGCAGGATTTCTCCTCTGGTCTCCAGTGAGAAGAAAAGGCACATCCACAGGGTTGATTACCCCCCCACTCTGCTAGCCATTATTGGATTCACTTAGTTGATGGAACCCCATATATTGAACAGGGATAGACAGGCAGGCTGGTGTACAATTTAAGCACACCAGAGACTCTGGAAGAAATACGACAGAAAACGTATAGTGTAGTATTGGAAGTCGAGGCACGGAATGTGTTGAGAGCTCCTTGTCATGATGGGCTAATGGAAATAGGTTAGCAAGACGAACACATAACCAGGAGGTAAGAGGTTCAATTCCTGCTCCTGTGTCCTTGAAAGCTGCCCCTGATAAGAGCATCAGAGAGAGAAAAGGTACAATTGTGAGCTTTACAAAAGCAGGGCTAGAAAAACAAGAAACTCAATGCTTTCACAGCACCATGATTCAAAGACAATCCAAGCTTATTGGATTTTTCAAATGCAGTTAATTGTCTTTTGTTTACATGTACATATAAAGTGTTAACCATAGGCTACATCACTACAACACATTTGGCATTCACCCAAAACAAACTAGTCAGCACTGGGGATGTGTGCGTTCAGTTGATTAAACAATGAAACCTCACCCTTGTTAATTAGCCTCAGAATTACTAGTTGATTAATATTATTTTTATTGTCGGCCTGAGATGCTGATCATATATAGTCTCTAAGCTGTGTCACAGTCACACCCCAATAGTTGTCTGTAGCTCTGGTTAATGGCTACAGTCATGATTCTATAACACTCTACTACTCTAATATTAACAAGCACAGAGGTGGCAGAGGACATGGTTTGGCAGTACTTAGGAGATAAAGTTGTATGTACTCGTCCTGTATTTATAAAAACAATGTTTTCTGATCATAAATCTGCTCCAGCTTTTTTTAAGAGTCAAATGAATAACTCATTGGCCACGGTTAAATTATGTTTTTTTAATTCAGAATTAATTATTCAGGATTAAATAATTCGGAATTAAAGTATTCTCCTTCGTGTTTACATGGAAATAATAATTCCGAATTGAGGTTTTCATGGAAAACAGGTTTAATCGTCTTTATTCAATTCCCCTTAAGGTCTGGGGATTGGGAAGGGTTCCGATTGGACAGGGGCGGGCGTGACAATTTACATCTACCGGAAGAAAACAGACTCCAGTTCCTGCTTCTTTTATTTTCGGTTACAACATGGAAGACCACACAATAAGTACAATTTTCACTTTGATTTTGATTGTAGTGTTGAATAAGCAGCTCGACACAAACATACTGCTTCACTTTCGTCAGCTGAGGAGGAGAAGAGAGATAGAGGACCGGGGAAGGGAGGTGGAAGACCGTACTTTGACAAATCAAAGCCAACAGTTAGTGCAATGGCTGCTCTACCTCAGCCTGAAATATGTGCCCGCCAGAGCCGAATATGTGCGACATTGCGACAGGACAAGGGAACGAGCATGCACAGAACGACTCGAATTCATTTAAAGCAGAATGAATATATTTCAGATTTAAAATCAGAATAAACCAGCCACTTACTTCGGATTTAAGTTTAATTCGGAATGGTCATTTTCATTTGGAATTAAGTGTTTACATGGTCATTTTTAATCTTTTTATAGAGGATTTAATTTTTATTCTGAATTAAAGAGGAATTAAAAGTCTCATGTTAACGTAGCCATTGTGAATGTTTGTCTTGGAAAATGTAAATACAGTCAGGTTCAACAATCTCCTTGTCCAACAAGTACCCTGTAGTGGAGCTGAGAGGTGTATAAAATAACTAAACAGAAGTAATCAGTTTTCATGATGGTCACGTTTGCTTTTGAAGGTCATAAAATGATGTCAATACTAAATTAAGTCTTTTTCATCACCAGCTAAAAACTCCTCACAGGAGCTTTAATTCACTCAGGAGTTTTATTGGTAAATAATTCATGGTATTTTCATTAAAGGGAAGGTTTTTGGTACTTGGTGTGATACATGTAATATAAACCAAAGATTTTTAAAACCATTTGTTACCATTGACTTATAAATATACAGACACACCAAGGACTAAAAAAGGAAAAAATATGACTTACAATTCCAAAACAAGCCAACCAAGAGAATAAACTATATGGCTCTCCATTTTACCTCTGGCCTCTAAAGACCCTGAACATTTTGAAGAAAAACAATTGAAACACTTGACTAACTTGAGAGCTTAACTGAATGAAATATGAGAATTAGACAGCATGTAATAGGATCCCTGGGCACTGAGGGCCCACAGTATGTGTTTAAAGGTTTAAGATGTAGCCGCAGCTACATGTTTCCTGGGCTTAAACAAGCCTGTAAACTGTGCGGCCTCCATGGTGAGAAGCTCTGATCACGTACAAGCTCCTAAAGCCACAGTGAGCCACAGATAAGGCATCCATTAGAGCTTTTATTTTAGAGCATCTCACCCGTTAATGGACTCCTTTGGCCCGGCCACAGACCCACTATCTTATCCTCACAGGCCCAGTTAACCAGCCTGGCTTCTGCTTACAACAGGTGTGAGACTGTC
Organism: Notolabrus celidotus; assembly: GCF_009762535.1. Lineage (NCBI taxonomy): Eukaryota > Metazoa > Chordata > Actinopteri > Labriformes > Labridae > Notolabrus > Notolabrus celidotus. The sequence goes on from NC_048281.1 coordinate 17,850,384, forward strand.
TGAAACCGCAGACAGGCTCCCTGCTGAGAGTGTGGTGAGGCGCTGATGTGTTGTCAGCTCTACAGCAACAACTATTAATACTCCTGGAAGGGCTACCTTGGAGAGGTAAACAAATGTTTATAAAGAGTTAGGGAAATTTAAATATACAATATATAAGCAGTATGGAGGTGAATTATTGAAAGGGGAATACTTTTCCCTGAGCCCTGTAAAATGCACACAGCTAGATTTCATTTATTAATATGTGCCATAAACTAGAAAACTCTGCAGTTTCCTCTTTGTCTAGAGAGGGGCTTACTCATTTCACAATATTTGAAATCATGCAGATTAATAGTTGGTTGGTTACATTTTTAGCTTAAACTTATGGGAAATATGCATATTTATCATGTTTGTATTTTAAATATGGGGCTACAAAAACCAGCTTGTTAGCTTGGCTTAACAAACAGATCTGAATACAGGGGACCTGCTGTTAGCATGCTGCTTTACACCTTTCATTTTCATAATGACTGTCGTTAGGGTGATGGGTCAGCTGTGAGTCATAAGGGTCACATGGTCTCTGGTGTGAGTATGGTCTCACTTGTTGCATTGTATGTAGGAGACAAATGGTGTCTTAGTCGAGGGGTTCTCAAACTGTTTGGAGCCAGGGACCCCTTACAGGTGAGAAAATTGTCCAAGGACCCCCTCATAATTGTAACACAGATTAAGCACATTAGTGATGTGTCATGATCAAAAGCTGCAGCTCTGAGAGCCGATGCTTTATAGTGAATCAAAAGAGCCGGCTCGCATCGAGAGAGCCGGCTCCCAGTTTTTTTTCCTTTCGCTGCTTAGCTCTCACAGTACTCAGCCCCAGCTCTGCTAACAGCAGAATTTAGTTTTGATTGGTCAGCATGGCGGCCATGCAGCCAATCACATGTGAGGATATAGGATACAGGTGATGGAGGAGAGGCTGTGTATCGTGGCTTCATCTGTTCCTTCTGAGAGGGTTAGCATTAGGGTTAGGGTTCTTCTCAAAGACAGGGCAAAATCTCAATGAGAGGAGAAATCAGATCAGCCCATCCAAGCTGAGGCATCTGATTTTTCGCAATGCCAACCTGCACTGAGGACATTAATAGTGTTTGCTCCAGTTTGGTTCTGGTTCTGTTTGCACCAGTTTGGTTCTGGTTCTGTTTGCTGGAGATGGTTCTTGTTTCTTTTTTCTTGAGTTTAGTTCTGGTTCTGTTTGCTAGAGTTTGGTTCTTGTTGTGTTTGCTGGAGTTTGGTTCTGGTTCTGTTTGCTTGAGTTGGTTATGGTTCTGTTTAATTGCGTTTGGTTCTGGTTCTGTTTGCACCAGTTTGGTTCTGGTTCTGTTAGCATGAGCTTGGTTCTGGTTCTGGTTCTGTTTGCACCAGTTTAGTTCTGGTTCTGGTTCTGTTTGCTGGAGTTTGGTTCTGGTTCTGGTTCTGTTTGCTTGAGTTTGGTTCTGGTCCTGGTTCTGTTTGCTTGAGTTTGGTTCTGGTTTTGTTTGCTTGAGATTGGTTCTGGTTCTATTTGCCTAAGTTTAGTGCTGGTTCTAACCCTAACCCTAAACTTAATCTTAACCCTAATCCTAATCCTAACCCTAACCTTAACCCTAACCCTAACTCTAACCCATCCTAACCCCAACACTAATAATAACCCTAACCGTAATCCTAATCATAACCCTAATCATAAACCTAGCCCTAATCCTAACCCCAACCCTAACCCTAAGCATAATCCTAACCCTAACCTTAACCCTACCCCTAACCCTAATCATAACCCTAACCCTAATCCTTATCCTAACCCTAACCCTAATGACAACCCTTACCCTAACCCTAATCATAACCCTAGTTCTGCTTGAGTTTGTTCTGGTCCTCTTTGCTTGAGTTGGTTCTGGTTTTGTTCTGTGGATATGTTTGCAGTTTTTTGTTAATTTGTGCAATAAAAAAGTTTGATTAAAATACTAAACAAAAGTAAGAATGTTTTTTTTAACAGAATAAATGCACAAAATTGGGCAATTATAAGGCTTCTCATAAAAACACTGTACGTAAAAGCGTTTTCAAAACATAAACCATTATTTTTTGCAAAGTTAAGGTAAAATATACGGCTACAACAGATCCTAAATTAAGAGCCGTTCGGGAGTCAAAAGAGCCGGCTCTCTGAAAAGAGCTGAACTTCCCATCACTAAAGCACATGCTTACTACCATTTGCACTCTTAGATGCCCTTGGAACTATTTGTATTGTAAAACCCATCAATGTAAATACTTCAGACCTGTTCGATAGTGATAAACAGATAACACTTCAATTTGAATCAAGTAAATACCACTTGTATACTTTAAAACAGAGGGTCATTTCATTCCTTGTGGACTCAACATGACAGCATTTATACTTTTCAAGTAATTTGATCTTAAACGCTTTCAGAAAATGAACAGTAGCAACCTAACCAAATACAGCTAGTAGCATTAGCGTACAGACACGTGGAATATTTGTCATGATTGTACTGTTAGAGTAGAGGGCCATAGCTATAATACAACCAAGCCAGCTGTTTCCAGTCTTTGTTCTAAACTTGGAAAATCGCTTGTGATTTGCAGCTTTAAAATTAACACCAGAGCCAACCAGTTGTGGCTAGCTTTATATTTGGTAGCTGAGCTAACCCGCTGCAGCTAGTTTGTATTTAGTAGCGAAGATAACCTGAAGTTGCTTTACATTATCTTAAAGACATTCATGTTGTAAAATCCCTCAGTGTTACCATTCTAAATAGTTTGACATTTCCCAAATGTCAGCCTTTTACTTGAATCAATCAATCCATCATGAGAAATGAATCAGTGAGTTTGATAGATGACTGGCTAAACATTTTTTTCAAAGCTCTTGCCGTTTCCAGAATCTCAAACGATTGGATAACATTTATTTTGCTACTTCATAGAACAAAATATTGACGAATGAATCTGTAATGAAAGTCATAATTGGTCTAAGTGCCAGTAATGAGGTATTCCCTCTTTTGCCAGCTACATTCTGTTTATCGACTCTGCAGATCTCCTTTTGTCTGTGTCCCATTCACAGTGTTATTTAAGAGCAAGGGTCGTCTGATAAGTCAAACCTTCTTTGTTTGGACGTGACAATAATCAACTGTTTCAGATGTATCAGCTGGCCATGCTAGGTGCCTTTTTAGACGTAGGACAAAAAACAGAAAGAAAATACCAATGTTGTTCTCCAGGCATCATGGATTACCTGTTTTCCTGTAATGGTCACCATGGACAAGAGGCTGCAATCTACCACCTTCAAAAGCCCACACACTGATACACAGTAATGAGATCTACGGGGGTCTTAAAAGCTCAGAGAACAAGTTTTATTAAACAACTGATGCATTGGTGTGATGTGCTAGTGTTCACATTTACACCAGTTGTATTACACATAAATTAATGCTAAATCTATGTTCAGTTTTTCTACAAAAAAAGGCAAAATGTACAAACAAGAAACATCACTTTTCAAACAGTACATTGAAACATTACATTCCTATTTCAACACCATGCACTTAAAGATAATGAAAAACAATAAATGGGTGTGTGTAATACGAAAGAGGTGATTGAATTTCAGTCTGAATGCCAAGCAGGCACTTGGCAGGGATTCAGTATTCAAGCAGCATTGATACTATTTCACCATTAGTTGTTCCCTCATGTATGCTCGCCTAAGGTCCTTTAGGTAGCTGAGAATTGGTTTCATGGGGCCGATGTTGATTTCCGAAACACACTGCAATTTCAAAACCCAAGGTAAGCACTGGTTTTTATTACCACGATTCAAAAGTAAACCACTGCAATACCTCGTGATCTTTATCATTCAATTTCTTTTTCTCCGAGGAGTGTTCAAGTTTTACAGCATCTTAGAAAAATAATTGGTTCTGTATGTACAACAACAATAACAACAGTGGTGATAGAAACTTGATAACAGCTTTATGTACAATAACACATCATTGTCTGATCAACAATGATGAGAACCTGTCACAGTTGCATGGATGATAGGTGGGTATCTAAATGCCAATATGAACCTTCAGTTAACCAAATGTTTGATCAAGCATTAAAATGATGATAATATATTAATGAGATATGACATTTACTTGATTAAATATGCTGTAGTTTTTTTAATACTCAAAATAAAAGACCCAACAATCTCCATTTTTCTTAAACAAAAAATCCATTCATCTTAAAACCACTAAATTATAAAATAACTTTCTAAAGGCACAAGTAACTATGCACTCCAAACTTCATGATATCTCAAGATTTTCATAAGAATCAGACAATTGTCTTGGAACTTAAGAAACAGATTAGGGTGATGAGTGTTAACAGGACTTTCTGTGAGCATCGTTACTAAAAACACAACAGTGAAACAGTTTTAGGTTAAAGTCAGTATCATGTTGGAGAAAACTCTTACATTCACTTATAAACTATCTGACCTCCCTCAGCCACTATGTTCTTTTCTTCAACAGTGTGTTATAAATACAATATGTCCATCCAATGAGCTGCCTCATCTTTTCATCCATACCCTACATTCCATATTCCTTTTTCATGAAACATTATTCAAAGATCAGGTCATTATTAATATGATGAAAATACAAACAACAAAAAAGGAGGATTTCATAGCTGCACTCTTACCATGCTATCTATTAATTTTTAGATGTTTGTGTTTTTCAGCTGGTCTTCACACAAACATCAAAAGAGACATGCTAATGGCTAGAGCCCAACCAGTATTCCCTATGTTCCCTTATTACATATATTTAATCATCTGTCTCTATGTCAGAAAATAATAAACATTTTGTTATAGAAGTCCTAAACATATGTGTAATTTTATTCTAAAAGTCTCTAAAGAAACATCAGTTTATAAGTGAGCACTGATAGATAAACCTGCCTTGTAATCCTTTTGTTGAAGGGTTATTAGTACAAGGGGTTGTTATTAGTAGGGTTATTGTCTATGTAGTTTTTTTTTTTTAATCAAACTGCGTATTGATATGGTTTTGTTACAAATTGATTCTATTCACCAAAACATTTGACACGTTTATCTTTGTTTGCTTTGTCCTTCATGTGACGGTAGTTTAAGTATCAACCACAATACAGTGCGGCATGTGCTGAGGACCAGTGGTATGCCACCACAGAGCCAGTGGCATGTGCCTATTACTGGACTGGTGTGTTGATCGCCTCACTGGTATGCCACTTGTCTCCAAACAGTATTCATTCCTTTCCAAATGGCTCCAAAGTGGAAGGCCATTGACAGACTGTCACACCAGTTGTGACCATGTCTCCCGCTAAGATGCATGTGAAAACTAATTTTTTGCTAAGATCATTGCTGTAAATGAAAATAATTAATGTAAATAATTTGTTGTCTTTATTGACAAGGAAAGTGCAGCCACGTGATGCTTCTAAAGAAATGTCTACATTTCTCTTGTGTGTCCTTGCCAGTGTAACTAGTAAGCTTGCAGTTAAGCTAACAAGGTTAATGTTGGCTTCCACTTTGAGGAAATATTTTGTCAAAGATTAAAATGGCTATTCTGTTGCTAACTGAAGCATCAGCCTCTTTCTTTTCTATGTACCATCATTGACTCGGGTTGCAGTTGACTCATTAGACTGTGGGGATCAATAATCCAGTCCAGCATTAAGCACATGCTGTTGTTCCCCCTAGTGGCATACCATCAACCACGGCACATGCAGTGCCACATGAAGTGGCATGCCAAAACCATCAGTCGCTATGGATCTAGGTGCTGCTGCAAATGTGGCTATGTCACCAGGGCTAAAGGCGGATTTATACTTCTGTGTCGCTCCTACGCAGCAGGGGCTGACACGGACATGAGCACCACATACTTGTGCGTCGATATGTCCATGTCGCGCAGCAATTCCCCGCTGAAACGCTTGAGGGCAGTGTGGTCTCCCTGATAGCCGGTCGCCTGCTTCTGGCCCCGCTACGATCTCTGTTTAATTTTCTACAGCGATTCAGAGCGTGTTATGTTAATCTAAAGCTGATACATGTTGCTGTTTATCATACAGACATCATTACATGAAGAATAGAGAGGAGGAGATGAAACACACGGCTGATGAGCAGGGATCCCGGAAGTGCTGTAAATGCAGGAAATACAAGCCGCCGCAGTCTACACAAGTATAGATCAGGCTTTAGTGGGTGTGCCAATGTGACATCACTTGTTATTCAAAGATCTTATTGGTTTGGCACCTCGGCTATCTCTGTTGTGATTATTTGGTTTGCAACTTCTTTATCCGGGCTGACTTGTCAACATGGCAGCAATTTGTCAATCACAAGTAGCCCCTAAACTTACCTTATTTTATTTTTATTTTTTACTTCAAATAGGACCTTAATCTGTAATTTGATTGCCCCCTGCTGTCCATTACAAAGAATGCAGGTTTAAGGCACTTCCACATCGAATTCACTCTTGAAACGAAGAGGTCATGTCCACTTAATATTCACCATCTACTGCCTATGTAAATCAATATCCAATCATAGGGAGGGAGGAGTTATGAGGACTCTTGACTGCCTATAGTTGTGACTGTTTGGCATGTTTCTACTACCAAAACTTTACCCATTATTAGACAGAGTTAATGCTGGCTAAACATCAATGTGGAAAGAAAAAAATCTGAGCTAGTGCTGATTCAAGTTGAATGAAAAATCAAACTAAATCATTACAAGTATGAATTTACAAAACTGCTTCAGTATCATTATAGCTTATGTTCTCCTGCACAAAGAGACAGGAATTTAAGTCCATACATACAGTTTGGTAATCAATTACTTTAAATAATATATTTGTAGAGTGGTACCCGCTTCAAAATCCAGTGCTGGTTGGGCTCTAAAATCACTCTCCTGTTATTTGAATGTAACTCAGACACTGATATGGATAGAGGATGAGCAGCAGTCATAATGATAACACTCCTGCTTTAGGATTGTGCCTACAGTAGGCATTAATGCACTGCAAGTACTCAGCACAAGGAGGTCACTGACAGTGCAGACCATCTCAGAAATGGGCCTTTGTAGAGACGCTCCTCCGTTTAATTGTTCAACAGCTAAGCAGCAGTCTGAGCAGCGTGATGGATACACGGCTAGCAGCTGGTTGCTACAGCGCGAGTGCTATGATTTCTTCGTTCTCCATGCATGGACCTCGCACGTCATTCTCCTTGCTTAGACGCAATGGGGTCCCCCACAGCCATGGCTTGTCACGTCACTTTGCAGGCAGATGCAGCTCCTGGCAACCCTGTAAAAAGAGATGCCTCCCTAATGAAAGTTAAGCCTCTGTTGCCTTGGTCTCTGTTTCGCTGTTACAGGAAGAGGCGGATGATGTGCGTGGTTGAAAGCCACGTGTGCCGGGTTTGAAGAGCCAGGACTGGTTAGGATGAGGACAGAGAGGTAGAGGTGAGGGGGGCAGAGGATGGGAGATCAGACGCTCAGTGTCATGTTACGGAGCAGCCACTGCTGAGAGCGGCTGTTGTTGCAGTCTCTCAGGGTGGGGACCATTTTGTCCTCCTCAGTCGGCATGTCCAAACACTGGTTGCTGTTCACATGCAGCAAGGTGAGTCGCTGAAGAGAGAAAGGGAGAAGGACAATTAGCAAAAATCAAACACTTATTTATAAAAGCAGAAGAACTCTTATTTTTGCGATCAAATCAGAACTTCACATTGTTTCAGTTTGAGAGTTATGCAGTGTTGAAGTTTTGTGGTTAAACTTTTCTATCAACCTGCCTCAAAGCCTGTGCTTCAGCTCTTCTTCTCTACCTGGATGACTAAGACGAACCTTCACAGACACACTTCAACTATTGATTTCCCGCATTTCACAAAAATACCTCTCACCCGGTAAATGGCCCGAGCTTGTTGCACTCGGTAACTGTAGCTGGAGCATGAAAAAAAAAAACAATAGCAACGTCAAGAGAGCAGGATTTTCTTGTCGAGAGAAAGTGAGAGTCGTGCCCCTCAACATGCTCTGAGGCTGCTGGCAGAATGGAGGCCCTTTTGTTTGTGTGGGGACTGTTGTCATTGCCGCTTTATACAAGAGATTTCTCTGAGAATAAAAAGTGTGGAATTCAGTTCTGCACTCCAGAAAAGACTAAAAACAGAACCTAATGTTTATGATTACAGCTCTTTACAGTAATACTTTTGGACAATCAAATTAAGTTCATTAATTAATTATGGCCAAGCTGTTCTCTTTGATGACATTTTTTATTACTATTTTCTTTTCTATATATATATTCTTGTTGAAATTCTTGTATTGTACACCTTTTTGTTTGCTGCTGTAACTCCATGAATTTCCCCGTTGTGGGATGAATAAAAGAGTATCTGATCTTATCTTACCTTAAGTGTAGTAATACCAAAGGGCTTCTATTTGCTCAAATACCATCAAGCTAGTCCATAGCTCAGAGCAGTTTAGCTTTGCAAACCAATTGTATGCTTCCTGCTCTGCCTGAAATGGTCCAAAGACAAAAATGGATGGTGAAGAATGTTTCAGCAAAGAGACGAACCATAAAAAAGATGCAGGGTTCAACAGATTCCTACAGACATGGTTCAGTCAGAGGGTGGGACAGAAAAGTACAGAGGCCTTCTGGTACTGTCAAATGTTTGAGTATCTTAAGTTATTAACCTTACAAATGTGTAGCCCCTGAGTAGAATGCACTGACACATTAGACCTAGGCTAAAGCAACCGTTGAACAGATCTCTAAAATTACTAATTATTAATAAAAACTGATTTTTGACCAATTGGGGGCAGAAGAAACAAGTTGTGAAGGAAACAGTGATGTATCTTTTCCTAAGTTATGTTTAGCGAGCTAGCATGTAGGGGTTTCACGACTACTAATTTTTACCAGTTGCCATGTTTTTTAAATAGTAGTCAGCTAGTCAACTAGTTGTAATGTAAGACAGGTGCAGAAATAGGGGCTCTGGTGAACAATGGGAATTGTATTCTGCAATACAAATAGCTCAAGCGTTCTGCGTCTGCTAGAGCGAGCAGTCAGCAGTGGGTGAGATGTTTACGTATTGCAGATATGTTAACATGGTTCTTCAGCACAGCCATGCACAACCAGCATTTCATTTCGGACCGCTCTCATCAAAAGAATGTATTATTTGCATGCCGTGAGTTATATTTGGTGGTATGACTCTGGTCTTGGAGCTCCCTGGCCTTCCATGCGCATACGTGGAATGACAAAGCCTGAGGTGGGGAGAGCACACTTCCCCCTCTCTTTCATGTGCATACATGAAGAGCCAAGGCAGGGAGAGCATCAGCAGCAAAGATCTTCAGGCATCAGTGACAATACTTATGACATTGGTAAAATCAGACACAGCGTAAAAGGAGGTTGTGGTGGAGGTGGCTTGCACAGCGGTTTGCAGGGGAAGACAAGCTAACATAGTTTAACCCTCCTGTTATGTTCATTTCTCAGGGACAGCAATAATGTTCCTGGGTCAATTTGACCCGGGGCATATCTAACGATCTAAAAGTGTTAGAACCCCAAAAAAATCCCAATAAGCATTTTTCTAATCTCATTATTAACTCCATTACTAATCATTTAAATCAATATTAAGAGCAATGGTGTGCTTTAATTTGCACAATGGTTAAATTTAGTTAACTGACAAATTTTTTTATGAACACAGTTGCAAAGAAACATGTAGTATTTGACACTTCTGACCCCTTTCAGCCTCCACTTTAACTGCCGGGTCAAATTGACCCACAACCAGTCTCTATGTAATATAAACATGCAGGGGGTTGCAAATGTGTGAAATGAGCCATTTTCATTGTATATATTGTTTACGCTAATTAAGCCAAGCAGATGAAGTTTCATGACAAAAAAAATCTTGTAACATTTCTTTTTTGATTTTTGAACTTTAAAAAGGGTCAATTTGTCCTGCAACATACAGGTGGCTTAAATAGAATGCCAGATCTACTATTTGCCAAGTGGATGCATAGATGGAATGAGCTGAGCGGTCCGTTGGTAGAGGCTGGCGTTAAGAGCAGCTGATGGACTGTGGGCCGAGCCTGACTTTGTGGCCTGCCTGAACTTGTGCTATGCTAAGTTTCACTGTGGAGTCGGTGTTATCTTCAGTGAAGTACTTCCGTACTTATGAATACAGAGACTGTTATGCCAGGCCAATTTGTCCTCAACTAAGTTGATTGTTGCCTACAATGTTGACACATGGTTTCAGTAGTCAACTAGTCAATCAGTTCGGGAAACCCCTATTAGCAAGCAGCTTTGCCTAATCAGCAGCATATCATTCATTAGCAGTCACGTTTTTGGGTGAATCAGCTATTCAATTATAATTTATTTTGGTACCAGTCTTGCCTTGGAACATAGCAAACCTGCGAACTCGTGATCCATTTGGCAGGTACATGAACTCAAAGCTTCCCTGAGGAACATTTGGTTTGTTATGATTTTGGCGCCAACTGTTGACGAAGCACAACATCTATCTTTACCAATCTCATCGTATCCATACATAAGTGGGGACTCATCTTTCTCTCTTTTAACAGTCAAATGTATGACTCACTGTAAATACTTTCCATGGGGGAAAAAAGGCTATTTGGCAGAGTTCCACAGACCTCCTCGTTTGACACCTACCCCCCATGTTGTTGGTCTTGTTAGCTTTTGAAGCTCTGTTTAATAAAGAGGAAATCATTTTTGTAGGGTTTAATCATTTTATATTCCATAGCAGTACCTTTAGCATATCCTTTGACACTGAAAATATAAAAGGCATAGTAGTAGAATCACAGGTGTAATGACGTTGAGTAGAGTTCATAGTACCACATTTAGCTGATTTAAACATTGATTACTCCTACAACATTTTCTGAAAGATCTTTAGAGTGAAAAAATAATAGCAGATCATGCGAGGAGTTCTCCTCTGGTATGTTTGGAAATCAGAGCTATTCAGATGTAAATCCACCCATGCTCCCATCTCCCGATACACTGTCCCCTTCTCCCCATCAATATGACAGAAGACGGACATAGGCTTTTAAAATGCCCAGACTGAGAACAACACACCTGTTGTGATGAGCTGAACTCAAACACCACATGAGCATCTACCCCAGATGTCTGTGGCTATCTGCCTCACAGGATACCGGGATAACATCACCCCAACACACACGCGCACGCACACGCACACACACACACACACACACAAACTCAGGGCTGGAAAAGAGCTCTCAATGGCCTTGATTAACCATTTATGCTCACTCCCTCAGAAGAAACACGCTTCCGCAATTTGGTCCCTCACTTGAGTTGCCTTTCTGGTCCTAATGATCACATGCAGGGAGGGAGAGAGGCTGAAGTCATTGCATGAGGAAATGAAAAGACTGCTGCACAAACAATGTCATAAGAAAATGGGGTATATTGTTTTAAAAATAAAATTGTGTTTATGTCCATTTATGATTTCTATGACACAGTAAATCTTTTCATTGGTAGTTAATTGAAGACTTTAAAAAGAAAAGTGGAAACACAGAATAATTGAAATTAACCCTAGTTTCAGCAGTGTGAATGCTGCTATATTGGGGGTTATTGTTTTAACCAAACAGCATGGCACATGTGCATACAATGCATAAAATCAATTATAAAGCACAGTCTTCATGGAGGCACTGTAACATGCACACTCCAACGATTTCTCTTCGGGTTATGGCATGATTCTAAATTACAACAAGACTGTGCTTTGACTGTTGACAGAGGATATTCAGACTAATGAGCACACACAGACGCGTAGGCCATGTTTGATCTTAAGCTATAAAACACAAGGGCCTGACATCCCCTGCCTGGATACAAAGAGGTGCACATATGCAAACACACATACACACACACCTTTTCTGAAGTCCACATCGCAGACAGCCCTACAGGCACATTTGTTCAAACAGAACAAGAACAAAGAGAGCAGGTGGCGCTCGACCTTCCACACCTGCTAAAAAACAAAAAAGAGCAATAAAGTAGCTCTACACTGGAGACTTTCCACCTTTCTTCATTTATTGAAAAAGTACTTCTACAAGCCAGAGCTGCTCTCTGGCTTAGTTTCAAGTAGAAATAGAGATAGTAATAAGTAGAGATAATCAGAATTGTTTACTTGATTTTGGAAGTGTAAGTAACATGCAGAATAACCAACAAATACTTCTCTTAAAACATATTCATGCATGAAGCTTCTTCCATCTGGAGGTAGATCTAATCTATAAATCATAATAACCTGGCAGGGGTAGTGATGAGAAGTGAATCCCATCCTTTCATTCAAAGATCCAAACCTACTCTAGAGACTGAGTTGACAGAATAAAAGAAAAAGCAGAGGGTAGAAAAAACGCTCCACGTTTAATGAAAATACTAGAAATGTGCAGGTCCTGTCCTTTGCTCATAATTATTTCATGACTCCTCTGGGACACAGAAAACTCCTATCTCAGCCTCCCAGCAAACCAACCGCCGCCTCTGGAGCGAGTTGCTGAGTATGTGCACAGCTGAGACCGGCTAATTAAATGTGGACGGTTACTAACCACGAGGCCGGGCTGAGGAGCATTATCCTCTTTGTCACCAGGCAGCGCGCTGGACTCCCTGAAAGGCAAGAGAGTTCCTGTTTGATGTGATCTTGTGCTGACTCTGGAGGAAGATCTAGAGGGCTGGGATGTCTTTTGTGGGAAATACAAAACAGCAGATTTCTTTTGTCTTCAGGCAGAGTCAGGCAACAGTCTCATTTGCTCTAATGGTTTCCCCGTTCTTGTGTACGTGCCCCCCTCTAGTGCTGGCTATGCCACAAGGACCTCTGAGAGGGGACAACAAATCAGGCCATCTAACAGCAGGTCACTTTACTGTCACTGCTCTGACACACACCAGCAACCCTGGGAGCTTCTTACCCAATTTACCTTGCTTGGTCACAAAAACTGAGGCGTGCCACTGTGAAATTTCTCTTTCGCTTTTTAAGAGGCACAACAGTAGAGGAGTGGAAGGTGCAAACTTGGTATAACTCAGCAGAACAGGTTGGCAACAGAATCTGACAGACAGACACAGTGGATGGAAGAATAGGAAAATAACAAACCTGAAACTGACAGAATTTCTGTGCCAAAGAACGTTCCTTACAAAAAGTATGTAAATAAGCAGGTTGGGTGGTGAAAAGCTCTGATAATTGGGATGCACTGCGTCTACAATATGTACATGGCACAGAGTGTACACAGCTGCTTCAGGCCAATAGGAGAGCGGCCTGAGAGGCCAGGGCCATGAAAGCTAGGTTCACAATGAAGGATCACTTCAAAAGAACTTGTACACAATGGCGAGCCCATTTCAATCGGCCCTGCACTGAGATAATCAGCCGAAAATAAACACGTCCTCCATCTCAGGCATCACTCACCAAACGCTGGCAGTGCGGTGAATTTTCCCATCAAAATAAAATATTTACGTTGGAAAACAAATGTCAAATGAGATCTAATTTAGTGTGAAGACCAGCTAAAGGTCTTGCAGGTAGCACTTTGTACACAGAACCGTCTGGATAGGACATCAGTCGTTGTGGCTCTGCCTCCACTCTTGATATGTTTCTTCCACTGGAAAGGTCACTGTAATGAGCTACTTAATGCTTCCTAAAACTATTTCCATGCACATTTGGAGAAATATCTGAAAGATCATCATCATAAAAAGATATTAATTTGTGTGCTCTGACCAGTGTTGCAAACTCCTCAGTGTGGAAAGTAGCTAATGGCTGTCCTAAAAGTCGCTAGAAGTCGCTAAATGACGTCATCCCATAATTTGCATCATCTGAATTGTAATAGACGCTGTCAGAGAGACGTGTAACGTCAAGGGAGAGACATTAATAGGTTAAAAACATCCTAAATATGTTTATAACTACACTTTGGAGCCTAAAAAAAAATCTAAGTAAAACATTTAATTTTTCAACAATATAATTTTCAAAAGATTTATTGTATACAATCTACATTAACAATCTAAATGGATCAGCCAGCGGTGTCTTCGTACATGCGCGAATCATTTGCAGTCTGACTGCAACTCAAGGGACTGCTGCGCAACTCGGACTGAGCCGTCTGTGAGTGATTTGGGACGGGGGCAGCGGGGCCACTGCAGCACCCTCAACTCATTTAGAACGATACATGCTTTCATTTCAGAGTCTCCAAAAGTCTCCAATAACACCAGAGAAAGTTGCTAGGTTTGTCGCTTGTCGCTTTTTTGAAAAAGAGTCGCCAGAGGGGTCTGAAAACTTGTTAAAAATAACGTCAAAGTCGCTTAGTTGGCAACACTGGCTGTGACCATAGACTGTATATAAAATGGACAGCGTTGCTCCGCCTTTTCCCGTTGTACGGTTTTGAAGCCAAAAAACCTGTTCCAATGTGCAGTCATTGTGCAGCCAGTGCGCTGTAGAGAATTTCTGTGGTTGCCACAGTAATTTCTGTGTTGCCACAGTAACAAGCTCCACCCTACAGCGAAGCGTCACAAGATCCTATGGAGTTTCCCTCCACAGCAGCTGTCAATCAAAGTGAATCCGGAAGAAAAACCCAGTTTTTTAACCCCTAATAACTAACGAAAAAACAACTTCAGAAAAAAGAGGCCTTGAACACAAAACAGTCAAATAATAACTACATATCACCACAGCAAATGGATATGAGAAACATTCGTACCACGTGTATTTATTTTTCTAAGTTTGACTGCTCCCCCATTCAAATGAATGGGGGAGACAGAGTTTTTGGCCTATACTGCAGCCAGCCACCAGGGGAGGCAGTTTTTGTGGAAGCTTCACCTCCAGTCGAGCGAGCTGCACCCCTGGCTCTGACACAGAAAAGGGGAAATCTAAACTGCCCTTAAAAACAGACAAAAAGTTAGACTGACAAACTAGTCTACTTCCATTTACGACAACACTAAAGCTAAAACATCACTATGCTACAGCTAAAATAACCGCCAGCTTCTGCTCTAATCTCTACCAACATGCTCACCTCAGGCCCCACAGCCTCAGACAGCATCAGGAGCTCAGAGAAAATAGTCAGTGGGACTGTAGTAGAGGTGTCTAGCCACCTCCAGATGAGTGTAGTTGTGGAGGATCCAGTTCTGCATGGGGCTGTTGTCACAGTGCTCCACTGTGGGCCCATAGGTGCCGTCGTCCAGGCGACTGATGGTCAGACATGATTGGGTGATGATGTGGAGGAAAGTGTGCTTCTGCGGCAGGCGAACCAGAAGTGAGAGGGACAGATGGTGGTGAGGGTAAGTCTGATTTATTGTTTAATGAATATGTCTGATCTCTACAGCCCACTTCTCCAGTTTAATTAAGAAGGTGATTTTTCAGTGACAGTGAATTAAAAAAGAATAGCCTTCTTTTGTTTATTTTTAACCTAAACCCAACAGCAGCTGACCTTTAAATAAGACTTAACATCGCTGCTATGTCATGAAGTGTTTGAAATATTCACAGAACAAAAAGTAAGGCTGTGAAGTAAGGGCTGAAATGCCACAAACTGTCAGCAGAGTTTTCTAAAGACAAAATCTGGTATCACTTAAAGCTATATCAGGAATCAAATGTACAGTTTGTGACAACACATTTTCAAACTAAAGCCACAGGATACAACAACCAATCAGAAAGCAGAAGCAACTATCAGTACATGTTTCACCTGAGAAGATAACATGTAACTCAAAATACATACAAAACAGGTAATAATGGTTAATACAAATCATTGTTGTCACTATAAATTATTATGGGGCCACCGCAAAGATAGTTTATCAATGTTCATTTTTCAATTTGTGTCCACTACTTTTTAAATGAACGGTTTTATCTGTTTAATATATATGTATCTTTATAAACTGCACCTAATTAAATGTATTTGAGTTTAAAAATGACTTTTCCCCCGTCTTATTTTCCCGTCTTTTAAATCTTTGAACTTGCATTTGTCTCATCTTAAAAATCCTGTGAGGAACTCCTTGCTCCCCCTACGGACAAACAAATATCTTCTCTCTTTACTGATCTTGTCCTGTACATATCTAATTAGAGTTTGCTCTTAAAATATCTCACCTTGCTGTCTTCTACAGTCTGTGAATCTTTGCCATGTTAATGTAAACATACGCTGTCTCAGTAACATGCTATTAATAGCCTTATCTGACACCATCTGACAGTGGCTACAGTCCTTTGAATAATAACCTAGTAAGATGTAATCTTGTTGCTGAATCTTCTTTAATTTTAGGGGTCATGAAGAGGCATCAGAATATATTTCAGTCTGTTTCATAACCATCAAAAACACTTTACAGCAGCTTTAATGTTTTTTGAGTTGTTCATGATTTTAAGATTCTACTGACTTTTAAAGCACTACATGGACTTACCCCTCTCTATATCTCTAAGCTTTTATCCCCCTACAAACCTGGACGCAGTCTGAGATCCTCTGGCAGTGCTCTGTTAACTGTTCCAAGGACCCGACTGAAAACCAAAAGGGACAGGGCGTTTTCAGTCAGGGCTCCTACACTCTGGAACAGCCTGCCAGAGGAGATCAGACTCGCAGAGTCAGTCCCTTGTTTTATGTCATTACTCAAGACACATTTTTATAGAAGAGCTTTTATTGTGTGAGTTTATTTAATTTGTACTCTGTCTTTAAGGGTCCGTTTTATAGGCTTGCATGCTTCTTAGTTTTTATTTCATTTTATTTTTTATCGCTCAATTTTGCTTTGCACTTCTTCTTGTTTTTAATGCCCACTGTAAAGCACTTTGTTACCTGTATGAAAAGTGCTATATAAATAAAGTATTATTATTATTATTATTATTATTATTATTATTATGTAGTAATAGGGTCAGGAGCGGTTAAATTTGGCAGAATGGTTTAAAGAACGGTTTTAAATTTGGCAAATGCTTATTGACATTTAGTTAAAATTTTGATTGCTTTGTACAGGCCTTCATGTTTGTGTTACTTTATGTTAAATTCCTTTTATATTGAAGTTTGTTTTGTTTTCTACATAACAGTCACATCAAATTCCAACCTAAATACATTTATGATTGTAAATATGTAATTTTCCTTTAAGTGCTCATCTATCCAGCTTTGGTCAGAATCAAACAGAAAGACCACGTAACTACTGGCATCTCATTAAGTCCCCAAAGGTCTCTGTCGGATGTAATTAAAACCAACATTAATATATGGTGTTATGTCATATGCACAGTATCGCAGCACCCTTTATTGAACCATGTAGATTATGTAAACTTTACAGGTCGTTGACATAAAAATCTTTCCAATCATTATCAATCATCCCAAACGTCCTGAAAACAGCATTAGGATGTTGTTTTTTACACTTGTGAATATGATTCCTGATCAAAGGTTTACAAGTAAACCGTTAAATCTTAATACTAACAGATTATGTAACTGAGTACATCTGGCAGCTGTAGGATAACAGAAATATTTAATATATTCATCCACAGGAACTACAATGTTTGTAATTGTTATTCATGTGCAACAGTCAGACTCGGTATAATGAACACTGCTAATTCCAGAAACAGCAGAGCAGGTGAAAAGCCGTACAGCTGTCCGTCATGGCTGACAGAGGATTCAGAATTCAGCAGAAGCATGAAAGAGTCAGGTATTCTTGTGACAGAGAAACTGATGACCTGATGAAATGTTGATGGTACTGTAGTCGCCCAGGATTTGGTCCCTGTCTGCCACACAGGGACCGAATCCTGTCACGCGCTAAAAATAACCTCGGCTACCGACAGCAGTGAAACCCCAACGCTGTGTACAACAGAGACCGGTCCTCTTCGTTTATGAATTATTCAATCTTTTTTCCATATTAAGAATGCACCCAGAGAACAAAGTGTAATGAAAGGATTTCTCCTTGGGTTTGTTCAGTGCTTGATGGAAAGCCTCCAGGCTTCCTCACCTTGCCATCTCTTCATGACAGCGATAGGACATCTCAATCACTGACAGGTAACACTAGAGGAGTCTTTTCTTAGCCTCTCCCAGAGGTTCAAAGGAAAGAAAGAATAAATACTTCATATAAAGGATGCTTTTTGAGTTGTATGATACATAAAGTACTCTGAGCTCTGAGTCAAAACAACTTGATGAGGAACCATCCCTCTGCTTTCAATTTAGGAGCCTGCAACATCTGTTTCTGCATTCAATTGAATATTGTAAATGTCAGATTATTACAGCTCACATAACCAGGAAAATGAAGTGAAATGAAACACTGCTGTTTGATGTACAGTTTTTCTGGCTTTGTCATTTATCTCATCTTCATTCTCATTTTGGTGCCACTTAAAATAAATGAATAACTCACTCACACATTTGTGTGTTGAGTGAATTCAATATCATCTTGCCTGCGTGCAACTTGCAGGCTATAAGGTCTGTAATGTAGTCATAATAAGAAAATTGCTAGAAGATTATTCATTCTCTATGCTCATCAATCTTTGTTGTGTTGTTTTGATTTATTACAGATTAGGTGGGCTTTATTTTTAGCTCTGGCATTTGGTTTATAGACTGTGGCAATGCAGCTGAATTTTTCATCCCATCCTTTGTGCATGTGATCTGGCCACCTACTGTTGGAATTTAAATGTTGATACTGTCAACAAACACAACAACATCAATTTAAAAGAGACACACACTACAGCCTCCAAAATGATCATACAGAATCAAAACCTTTCATTATTTGTGTTAACAGAAACTGACTGATATCAGAGTTCATGTATTTTATATGGGTGTACCACTAATACAGTCATAAAATATAAACTAGTAGCTCAGTGTGTCTGGTTAAATTTAAAATACATATCTTTCAATTTGATGCAAGAAAAACAACATAAAGAGTTTATATATCTACAAAGAGTCCCCAAGATGAAATAACATTCAAATCATCTATTCTAACAATCACTGACACATCACCACACAAAGCTATAGGACATCACTTAATGGGAATCAAGCTATAGAGTGATATTTAGGAGCTATGTTTTGAAAAGCTTACCTCAAAATCATATTCCCACTTGCCAACATACTACACGAAAGAAAGAAAAGACAAGAGAGGAGAGACAGCTGCTGGGTGCAGAGAACATAACAACTTCCTCACGACTAAAAATCTGGCACACACCGCCATCTGGTGGCAGCAAACAAGTACTACCCATATCCCTAGTGTGCACCAATGCACTGCCATCTCCTGATGACACAGACAAACACAATCAATCAGCTTTTGGTAGAAGTCATTTTCTAAAACATCAGCCGTCAGGAGGCAGGCATGGCTGCCTGGAATATCAGCCCGGATGTGCGGATAGTCTAAAGGCTTTGTGGGACATACCTCAGCATCGTACTCGAACATCTGATTGCCCTTCATGTGGTGACACTTGAGCATGACCACGGGTCCGTTGAGGCGGGAGACGTCCAGGCAGAGGTCATCTGTTCTGATTTCTTTATCGGCTGTGTACGAGAACACCTGGAAACAAAAACTGTCACAGTCAGGTCGTGAAATATCAGGATTTCTGACAGGATTCATCGTCTTACAGTCAAGAGATGTACAATCTCTGTCATTGAAAGTCTGCATTCTTACTCTTGATTTCACCTCTATCATTATGTTCTACACTTTAGAGGTGCAGTGAGAAAAACTTGCATCACATGCTGCCTTGGAAGATATTTTTAGCGCTTTCTACATGTACAATATTTCATTCCCCTCTTTTTGGTCATGTCACTGAGGGATTACACCGAGATTGTGTCTCATGTGGTGCAGCTAAGGACAAAAGGGACAATGATTGGACCGAAACACAATCAAATTCTTGGCACGAACCATCTTAAAAAGCCAAAGACTTATCAGTGAACCCCAGCATGGAGCCAAATCAGCAATGGACTCAGGGATGATGGAAAAAATAAAAAAGACTGGCAAAAATCCAAACTTGACTTGTATTGAAAATCCGTGGATTGACTTGACAATTTACACACACTTCATGTCCAACCTGATTGAACTCAAGCTTTCTAGTAAAGACCGAATCCCAGAGTACATGTATCCAAGATAAAGACCTGTTAAAGGCTTGATTGGTTCACTGTTGATTTAAAAGAGATCTATTGTTGTATATTGTGTATACAATACTTGTGAAATATTCCTTAACCCTCCTGTTATGTTCGTTTCTCTGGAACAGCAATAATGTTCCTGGGTCAATTTGACCCGGGGCATATTCAATTATCCAAAAGTGTCAGAACCCCAAAAAATCCCAATACACATTTATTTTTAAAATGTAATTTTTACTGCCATTACTAACCATTTAAATCAAGATTTAAATTAGATTGTTGTTCTTTAATTCTCACAGATCATGGTTCAATGAGGATAACTTGCTCGTTTTTCATTCAAATTTATGTTAAAACTTTTTTTAATGTGCATTTGAAAGCCCTAAATATAAATACAGTAGTTTTACGTGACATAGATTTTTTTTTTTATTTTTTTTTTTTTTTTTGAAGTGATGTTGAAAAATTAACACGACACCTCTTCTTTCAAATGCTGCCCAGATTTTTATGCTGCATTTAGTTGGTTTGGAAGGAATAATTGCCTGAAATAGGCTTTAAAAAGGGTAAATTTGATCCGCAACATAACAGGAGGGTTAAAGCATATTCACAGTTGGTATTTTTGAATAAGTATCTTGATTGTGTCACCTGGTTTCCACCCATGCCATGGCAGTTGAAAAAGCCGACTTTCTCGTTCTCTTTTCTCCCCATGTTGTCCACACACTGGTTGGTCTCCACATTTCTGATCTACAAGACAGAGTAAGATCAAAAAAATTAGAGGTCCCATTTATCATTTCAAATTTACTCTGCGTTTAAACTACCTTAATACTTCTCAGCAACTTAATGACTCATTTTTCACAACTTGTTTGTAGCAGTCACATCTTTGTAAAAAGCATTTCTACATACCAGAGGGTAATCAATACATTGTTTGAATAAGTCCAAGTCCAAAACCATAAAATTATTTAACCTCATGGATTTACAAAACTGCAAAAACAAAATATAAAGCAAGGAACAATCTGCTACCGAGACATATTCAAAGAGTGTGAAAGAGAGGGCGGGGGGTATAACTTAAAAAAATAAAAAAAAATTGAAAGATTATGAGTGTTGAGAATACAAGGAAAAGTTTGTGTTTCAGTCTGCGTTTTGAAACTGTAGAACAGACTCAATACAGAGCCACAGCAATGTAAAAATATAATCCAGTTTAAGATGAGGTATAATGACTGATTTCCATGAGGTACAGAGAGGAAGAGGGGCTTTGATAATCACGAGGCATTTGCTTTGTATGAGATAAAATATGATGACTTGTTTTCCATGAATGCATTCAATTATTGACAGAAAATAACACGTGAATAAAGGGGTGACATTAAATACATTTCACTACTTCTATTTGCATTTGTAAATTAAAATATTTCAGTGCTAGCTGGTGGAATTTTTTGATTTTTCTTTGTTTCTTAGTAATGTTTTAAAAAAATGTTAAATCAGCTTCAGTACCCTGGAGTCTCATTTCACTCAGGTCTTATGTTATCATACAATAATAAAAAAGCTAATTGAGTTATTTTTTTAAAAACAGGTCAAAGTAGTTGATGTGTTTTATGCAAATATCTTCTTATTCAAGCTTTTTTCTTTCTTTGCCACATATGATTGTTAACTAAATATATCTTTTGGGATTCAGTTTGTTGACAAGAACAAACAAAACAAGCTCATCTTTGTTTATTGAAGAGATATCATGAGCCACTAAATCCACAACAGCTAATTTTACTCTCCCCTAGTGTCAATCTCTTTCACTGAGGTGGATGTGACTAGTGATGAAATGTCAAACAGGGATCATGAATAAGGCAGGGAAAGTACATCAGAGATGCAACAATAAGCTGATCTAATGAATGTAAATAGAGCAGCAATAATTTTCTGTTAATTAAATAATTGTCCGAGTTATTTATTAAATAAAAAGACCAAACATTTTCCAACCCTGGTCTCCCAATTCTCTAAATATTCTACATTGTGTATCATTAAAAAAAATCCTAGAACTCCTGGACAAGTCTCAAATTTTCTATAGTTCAGGAAACTTAGATGTGTTAATAATAATAATAATAATACATTTTATTTATATAGCGCTTTTCAAAAACTCAAAGACACTGTACAATTGTTAAAATCAATACAAGCAAAAAAAAAACCCAAATAACAAATAACACAGATCAAACAAAACAACACAACAGTACAATCACAAATGAAAAGCTAACTTAAAAAGGTGAGTTTTTAAAAGAGATTTGAAAGCTGGAGGGTCAGAGCAGTTTTGGATGTGGGAGGGGAGTGAGTTCCAGAGGGTGGGGGCGGCTACTGAGAAGGCTCTGTCCCCCCAGGTTCGGTGCTTGGTTCTGTGAGGTGGGGACAGGAGGTTGGCGTGTGAGGAGCGCAGGTTACGGGAAGGAGTGTGATGGTGGAGGAGGTCAGTGAGGTAGGAAGGGGCCTGCTGGTGGAGGGCTTTGTGGGTGAGGAGGAGGATTTTAAACTGTATGCGGTAGGGGACAGGGAGCCAATGAAGATGTTGGAGGACGGGGGTGATGTGGTCATGGGAGCGGGTGCAGGTGAGGAGGCGTGCAGCAGAGTTTTGAATGTATTGCAGTTTATGGAGGACTTAGGATGATGTGCCGTACAGGATGCTATTACAGTAATCTAAACGTGATGTGATGAATGGGTGGATAAGGGTTTCTGCGGCAGAGAAAGAGAGGAATGGACGGAGGCGGGCTATGTTTCAGAGGTGGAAGAAGGCCGTTTTAGTGAGCTGGGTGACGTGGTGTTGAAAAGAAAGGTTGCTGTCAAAAATGATTCCAAGGTTACGGATGTGAGGTGCAGGAGATAGAGTAGAGTTATTTAAAGTGAGACTGACATTTGGAATGGGATTTGTGAGGGACTTGGGGCCGATGATTATGAGGTCGGATTTGTTGTAACGACAAAGGTTACTTAATGACAAAGTAACCGTCAGGTACTGCCTTTAAGTCACGTAAAGTTTGCATCATAAACTTTCATAAATCCAAATTCTACCAATCATCGTCCCTACTTAAGCTGAAATGGATAAATGATCAGACTGTACAGCCCGAGCAGACTCTGCTTTCACCGCTTCCCCAGACTTTACAGTCAACTCAGCTTTCTAATGAACTCACATCCACACAGCTAAAGCTGAGCTGGCTTTAAATGTTGCCATAGCAACTTATTATGCCTATCATGCAGGACCAGAACAGCGTTCATAATTAAGTGATATAAAACCTAATGGATCCAGCTGTTACAGAAAGGCTGACTGTGTGTTATGGAGGATGAGAGTCAGTCGGTAGAAGTCTGCTTTAGAGGAAGATGGAGAGAGAGAAAGGCAGAGAGAGTGAGAGAGAGCATGTACTGCAGTACAGCAGAGCAGCACAGATGAAAAAAAAAATCCTGTCATCCTCAGCTGTATGACTGTTGGAGGATTACAAGCTCATTTCAGCACGAGTTCTTAAACTGACATTACTTTCAAATGGCCCCCCGTCTATCGTACAGACAGCACAGTGCATGTCAGCGCTGACTGAGCCCAGTGCTGCTGTCCACACAGGCATGGGAATCAAGAGGCAAATTCAGGTCAATTCAAAGATGAATTTTTCTATGTGACCGGGAATGAACTGATACAAGAAATTCCTATTATCCTGGAACTAATTAACCATTAAGTCTCATGCCTAAGCAGCAAATTATCACACAGTTCCCACAATCCCTACATACTTTCTGCAGGAGCAACACTGCATGTTCCATCTCCGGCTGTTTGATTTATCACTCAATAGAACGTTTGCTCTATTTTTCAGATCATTATGACAAATAGATTACAATTAAAATGCATGCAGGTTAACATTTGAATGCCTTTGTGCATTTCCTGAGTTCCAAGATGACTTTTGTCTGCTGGGTGCAACCCATAACAAGACTGTGAAGATTACATACATGAGCCTTATCTCAGCTACCTGGTATTTACAGCAAACCGTGTAAACATTTGTCTGGGATCAATACTGACTGCATGAACACTCTTGTTTGTTTACCATACACGTTCAAACCAACAGCTCAGCCTGTGTTTTTATCTGGTTTTGCTCAGCCTTTGCTGGATCCTGAGATCTTGTGATTTGTCTCCCAGCGATATTGTGTTTCTGAAAGTAGAACCCGGAGGCTACAAGGACATCTCTGACTGAATGCAGAGCCAGGCATCCTATCTGCTGAATTATGGGAGATTAGAGTACAAGAGAGCTCATACTTCACCAAGTGAGAAGTATCTTCTTGGGATCTGGGAGTCTGGGTAGACGTTCTCTAGATACCAGGAGAATGGTTTGCAGTGTAAGGCCTCTCGGAGAGCTCTACGGGAGGAAACATCCCCGTAGTCCACACGCATCACACCTGCAGACATGACATACAAGAATTCAGCCATACATAGCAATACACTTCAGTCAGTTTTTACCATAGATGGCATCAAAAGATACATGACATGACAGCAACCCTTGAGTTAAGCAGAAACACAGAGCCCCCCCTACTGACTGGATGCAGTGTAGGTCATAAAGCACACTTCTTCCATATTAACAGATGGTATATGGGTCAAACTTTGATCTCATAATACATATGAAAAATGTTTCTCAAACATGGTTTTCGATAGTTCAAATCAGTTTTTATCACTCTGAAGAAACGGGGTATAACACAGTGATTGTTGGTAAGTTAAGTGTGTATTTTTAACAGCTGCAGGGGCGGGAGGTCAATACCTTAGCTCAGGGGTTCCCAAGCTGGTCTGCAGAAAATTAACCTGTATGATCATGTGTCTGTGTTTCCTGTGCTGTTATGAATTAACCTCCTGCTACTGATGCTTTTGATAAGTCACTGTTCACTAACCTTAAACTGAGGAGTCATCTGGCAAAAAGAAAGGTAGAAAACTCATTACATTTTCTATTTTCAAGGTTTTATTTCAAGGTTAGCTACTATTTTTTGTCAATATTTTTTACTATAATGGGTCAAATCTACTATTTTTTAGAGAACTTAAAAAACAAACACTGGAAGACCTCTCACGACTCCCCATTTGGTAAATGGTAAATGGACTTGTACTTATATAGTCTGTCTGACCACTCAAAGCGCTTTTACATTACTCGTCACAATCACCCATTCACTCACTGATGGTAGAGGCTGCTATGTAGTGAGGGACCATCAGTATTAGCTAATGTCATTCATTCACACACCTCTGAACAACAGAGTGAGCAATTTAGGGTTCAGTGTCTTGCTCAAGGACACTTCGGCATTTGACTGCCGGAGCTGGTATCAAACAGCCAACCGTCTGACTGATAGACGACCGACTCTACCCACTGAGCCACAGCCGCCCCATTTGTGTCTCGCGACCCAGGGGGTCCCGACCCACACTTTGGGAACCCCTGCCTTAGCTGACCTCTACTGCACAGACTCTGGTTCCCAATAAGCAAGATGTTAGCACCTGTCATGAGGGACTATTTTGGCATCACTTTTGCACAGTTAGAGGAGGTAGAGACACATTGCCCATCTTTATATACAGTCAATGGTAATTATCTTAGTCTTCACAAATTTGTGTTAATAGAAGTCAAAACATGTATTTCTGCACCACCATGACTCAACACCAGAGGGACCCTTTACAAAAATAACCCATTACAACCCTACTAGAAAATATGTGGGTGATCATTGCATAATTTCTGTTTAGCAATGCAGTAACTACCTTATTATTTCTGTAATGAGGTCATGTGAGGAAAGTAAGTCAAATCCCATTGTACATGTGAGGATAGCTGCAAACGGGTCGTCGCCTTAAGAGAGGCCAAAATGCAATCATTATGTAATATTTTGTGCCATGGTTAGTGTTTTTTTTTTTGCCAAACTGGAAGCGTGTAATGTATCAGCGTTAATGCAACTAAAGACTGTGGAAGGATTCTACACTGAATGGGCACAGACACATACAAACACATTACGCAGATGGTTTCTCCCCAGAGTGCCTCTTGCAGACTCAGAGCTTGCGTGTAGAAAGATCCAGGGGGGTAATTTATTATGAAAGAGTGTGACTGCAATAAGGAAAACAGAATACAACTTCCAAAATACCAGCCAACATGTTTAACCTACAGCATCGTGTCATTATCAATTAGAAAAATGGGAGACAACGCAAAGAGCACCTTGTGTTGCACCACAAAGTCTCGTGAAATAGAAATTTAAAGTTGGTAGATAAAAGCTATCAGGGGAAGCCTGCTCCTTCTCCCCTGGCTCTCTTGTTCCTCTCTCTCTCTCTCTCTGTAGGGTCCACACATCACATGTTGAAGATGATGAATAGCCTCTTTGATCTTGAAATCACCAGTGCAGAGGAGGGAGATGCACTTTTAATAGGATCACTAGAAGCCCCTCCCAAAATCAGGCCAAGCAGCATACTGTGCTCCTGTGTGCCAATAAGTGAGGTCTGGCAGCAGCGTGGCCCAGATCATTCTCCCTAATGTCCTGGAGGAACAGACAGTCATTGTGGGGGCCACAATACGCAGGGAGCTTCATCCATCACTACACCAGCTCTGTCTGCACACCTGCCCCGTGGAGAATCCTGCTTCGTCTGAGCGGAGGAGAAGGTCACAATTTGTGCTGGGAGATGGACAGATTATGGATGATCCCTTATAGGTTGGCTGGCATCTAAAACACTTAACCAGAGATTTCCGGGACACTGCTGTCTGCTAAAGGGTAATCACATTACTAAATCGACAGATGGAGGGGTACTCATCTCTCAATCTGCACAGACCTATTGTTCTTTTCTGTCCGTGCGTGTGTTTGAGCACTGTCTGGGAGGAGACCATCTTTAACAAATGTCTGAACTCAACTTCAGAAGAGAGCTAAAAATGTGTCTAAAAGTAGAAAATAATGAATCCCAGTTTGGAGATGACAAAAGCAGAATTAAGTTCCAATGTAAGACAGAGAAGAAGGAGAAATATAAATTCTTTAATGAGCCAGATAAAGTACCACAAAAGACTGACAGAGAGCAGCAATTAGCTTAAATATAATAACAGCCAGCCCAAGAGCTGCAGATTTTTCATATCTGCTGTAGTGCACAGTGAATACATTATCCTTCTGTCTGAACTACATGTTCTCTGTAACTGAAAACCAGCAGGACTTACACTTTGTATTATAGTCCCCAACATGTAATTCTTCTACAGTCAGTCAGACAGACGTACCTGGTGATATGATGTAGAAGAACTCTTTAAAATCGTCCATCCACACTTCTGCCAGCCGCCTGTTGTTCTTGTTGATGACTTGTCCAGTTCCTCCAGGGAAGCTGTACGGGGTGGCCTTCCGAAAAACGTGGCCCACGTGTGAACATGTTACAATTTCCAAAGAGCCGCCACACTGCCAGATCTGTAGACACATAGATACAACGTTGATTTCCAAAACGTGGGTTATGAAAGCAAAAAATACAGTCTCTCTGGTTGATGAAATAATTGGTGTTTAAAGCTTAATGACATAGTGGCGTCCATATTTTATAATTTCTAAACTGCTGTGTATAGGTCAAGCAACAACCTCTGGTCTCAAACTATGAAGCCCATGCGGAAGTGTTATAAACTGCACTTCATCAAGAATCTGCTTGAGGCTGGCTGCAGAAACACAGAAAACCACAAAGACGCCAATTCAAAAAGTTTGATCTTTGCAGCATTAATAAACATGTTTACAGCCGGGTTTAAAAAACGGCTTGGCTACAGTAGCTAATTTCTCTATCGGCACACACTGTAGAGGGGGTGAATTTTTTTCTAACGTAACAGTTCAGAAGATATTAAGATTACGAGTTTTTGCCCAAATAAGGACATGACTGACTGGACTCCCGGACGGGAACACACAGCTGTTGGCTAAGAGGCTCAAACTCCGCCTCTTTATGTCACACTCTGCCTGGTTGAGTTCCGCATTTCCAATATGGCTGCCGCCATACTGATGTCATGGATACTACGTCCATATCTTATACAGTCTATGGTTGCATGACCAGTGATGTTTGACGTCAGAGTGCAATTAGTCTTTATTTTTGATTTAGTTATTTTTTCTGTGATTGAATTATCTAAATAAACATTTTTACATACATAACATTAACAATGTTGTTTTGCCTTAAACAAAAACATAACAGTTTTCTTGATTCTGTTAAAGACCACGAGACACCAACCCCCTTACAGAAGTCTGTTGCTGCTGATAGATGGTGTGGAGGGTCAAACCCAGCTAATTAGTGCTTTCATTCTCAAAAATATATTTTTTGAGTTTTCATCTCCAACATCTACTTATAACAAAGAATATTTGTAAATTGTGGTCATGAGTGGGAATTACAAATACTTTTTTTTGCCGGTCTAATCGGTGCCAAGAAGTTGTTGCTATGAGGTGGAAACACCCGGATAGGCTGACGGTCAAGAGCTGGATCCTCACCTTCCTAGATATAGTTCACTTAGAGCTTTCCACTGCTCGAATGATCACAGTTAAAGAGTGTAATGTTCAAATGTGGGCTTTTTTTGCCGAAAAACTGAAATAACAGATCTAGCCTCTCTTAGGATCTGTGTTGTGGTCTGATGCAGCTGGTGGTCTCAGTTTGTTCTGGGGTGGGTTTTTAATTTATTTCAATTTTGTTATTTTATTGAATTTATTCATGTATTTTTATTTTTTTATGTGTGTGTACATTTATGTATGAATACCCAAACTTAAATTTGTGTGCGGCTGCTTAGCCAATGTACCCACTTGACTCTGCGAATGTGATTACAATGTACACCATTTGTCATTAATTGTAATTTTTCTAAGAAAAAAAAAAAAAAAAAAGATTTGATCAAAAAAAAAAGTGAGCGGGAAATACAATACATCATGCAACTACTATTTTGCTCTTTCCATATTTCATCTTTTATTGGAAGTTTACTCTTTATAATCTCTCATTTTTCCTTTAACTTTAATGGTACAGTCCAGGAAGTACACAGGTCTTAAGCTTGTATTTTATCTCCTAAATTGAAAGCTTACAAATTTCTTTCAGCTTTTAAAAATTCTCTCATATGAACAATCTGTTTCATATCTATAAAGCTGCATGTAAAACTGCAAGTGAAATAACAGTATGATGGGTGTTTTTTTTTAAATTGTGCCTTTATTAGATAGAACAGCTGATGAGAGACAGAGAATGTCAGGAGTGGAGAATGTGGGATGACATGCAGCAAGAGGTCGTGGCTGGGAGTTGAACCAGCGACTGCTAAAATGAAGACTATAGCCTCTGTATATGAGGCGCACGCTTAAACTGCAAGGCAAACTGGTGCCTCAGAATGTACATTTTGATGTAAGCTTGAGTTTTTCCTATTGTTCCCCTTAAAATAATAACAAAATAAATCTAAATTCAGCCAAAGTTCATGTCATACTCATTAGGATATAAAGATGTTTAGCAGAGGGTGCTCTGACTGATGTCGGAACAAACCTTTGTTTGTTTTGACATCGTAAAAATTTCCGATTTCTAAATCTGTTTTACCTCGATAGAACAAGTGTTAAGCAATAAAGGAGCTTACATTAGTTATTGTTTAACTTGTTTCGTCATATATTATGTATGAACATCATCTCTGAGGGAGCATCACAGTCTCTTTAAAGCTGACTGATCCAGCTGTTTCCCCACTACCAGAGCAGCCGTCTCTTCAAATGAGAGGAAACAACATCTCATTTCACTAAACATTTCTACATTAAAGATTTGGCTGTCTGTACGTCTTTTCCTTTAATCTCTTCGAGAGAAGATGTTATGATTAAAAAAAAAAGATGTAGGCGAGGAAAGCATGAATGAAAACAAAGAAAGTTGCTGTTTGGTGATATCATGATCATTTTCTTTTCTGGCCTTTTACTCACTCTGAAAGACATTTCCAGGTTCTCTCCGCCCCAGATGTCCATCCCTGGATCGTAGCTTCCTATTTCTTCAAAGTAGGTTTTGTCTATAGAGAACAATCCTCCTGCCATCGTGGGAGTCCTGCAAGAGACACAAGTGAGCCTTTTGCAATATTACATCTCTTTCCACTGTATTAGTAATAGTAGTACAAGTTAAATAAAATAAAGGATCAATTTGTTTGACATTCTCAACAAAGCCTCAGAGGTGTAATTACTTATCTTTTAATCTGTTCTGTGTTAAAGTCAGGCCCTTAATTGAGGACATTGCTGCTGGGAGTGATTTGCATACAGATGACAAATAGTTCCTTGTTTTGTGTAGCCAGGAAAAAAAAAAGCAGTGTTTCTCTATTTATAAATCTAATGAGATCATCTATACTTAGATTTTAACGGAGCACAATCACAGCTATGTGCTATTTAGGACGCTGCTTGCATCAGCGCGATACACAGAGGAAATGGGCCTATTTTCATCTGCAGATAAAAATGTCCCTCTTTCATAAAAAGAGTCCAAGGGAAGAAATTTAACTATTCATGTCTGCCCTTACAAAAAAAAAAACCTACTCTGCTCAAACAAGAAACTATGAACAATCATCTAAACACACGAAAAGTGTCCCTTCACTTTTTGTGGTTTGACCTCCTCTGTTAATTCATAACACAAATATGCTATATAAGTGAACAGTCTGGAAATGTATCTACATTTAGCTCCAGAGGAGGCAGAAACATTTCCTTTTGTACCTGACAGGAAGTGTTCTGTCTCCCTTGCGTCGATCCATCTCCCGCTGGGGAACCGGGTACCAGCGGAAGTTCAGCTTCCAGTTGAATCCTCCATAGGTCATATCTGAGCCTGCCATGTATTCAAACGTCTCGTCGCTGATGACATCGATGATAGGGCACACCACTGCTGTCCTGAAAGACACAAAGAAGAAAAAAGGAAAGATTCAGTGTGGAGATGAGTTATGGAATGAAAAGTCTGTCAAACAGTAGCAGAAAATAGCCTTCATAAATCCTTGGAGCAAAAGGTAGAATCTTCAAATGTCTTTTTCTTCCTGACAAACTGTCCACCCAAAGATGTTCCACTTAAAGAGATATAAAACAGAAAAGCAGAAAGTCTTCATGCCAGAGGCTGTCAATGGCAAACTAATATACGTATCAGTAGGCTGATAAAACAATAATCAATTTCCTGCTGGAATCCTCTATGGAGGGTTCCCAAAAATCTTTTAAAATTTTGCACTTTTAAATAGGGGAAGGATGAAATATTGATACAGTAATGTGTTGACGTAAATTGTGCAATCGTATCACATCACATTGCATCGCATCGTCTCATAATGTATCATATCGAATCATATTGTATCACATTCATTGTATCAAACTGTATCATATCAATTGTGAGCAAGCGGCAACCTCCGGTCTAAAACTATGAGTCCAATGTGAAAGTGCTAAAGACTGCAGTTCATCGAGGATCCACTTGAGGCTGGCTCCGGAAGTACTGGAAACCACATACACATGAATAGGAAAAAGCCGATCTTTACAGCAGAAATAAACATGTTTACAGCCTGGTACAAAAGACCAGTGTAGTCTGGATAGCTCATTTCTCGATCGGCACACACTGTACAAGGGTTGAACTTTTTTCTAGCACGGCAATTTGAAGATATTGAGTCTCTTGATATTACGAGTCTTCCAATGAGAGGCACACCTGACTTGACTGACAGGCAGGAACACTGAAGCTGTTGGCTAGGAGGCTCAAAGACCGCCTCTTTACCTCACAATCGCTCGACAGCAGCAATATGGCTGCCGCCAACGATTGGCCTCAAAACAGCTCTTCAGAAACAGATGGGTGACGTCACGGATACTATGTCCATATTTTATACAGTCTATAAGTTTTAGGTCTTTTTCCATTGTACACTGATTATCACGTACAAAAGTAAGAAAATAATACTAGTACACTTGTAAATAGATACCTGTAGCTAGGGCAACATAGTTGGCAGAAAACTCAAAGTCAAATAGCAGCCAGGCTGCAGATGTTTGTGAGTATGTTGAGTTGATGTATTTTCTCCCACAGTGTGATAGGCAACTGCAGAGGTCTAAAAGTAATCTAACAAGTTGAATTATCCACCTTTGGATCAGGGCAAAATCCAAAATGTAATAGAAATGTAAAAGAAAAGTGACATAAAAGAGTGATCCCATTCATGTTATAACTAAAGCCTAAAAAAGTCCCCCTATTCTTAACACTATGCATGTTAATAGTGTTGACATTAACATGTGCCTGGCCATATACCCTAAAACACAGTCACACCGATGCCTCACTAACTAATCCCTGTATCTTCAGAATTATTTGGACCACAGAAATACAGAACTGTGACTTCATTGTGTGACATTAAAACCGAAAAACCAACAAACCACTTTAACAAAGCAATTAAAAGTAACACTTCAATATTCAACTCCCAAGTTTTAAATGTGTGGGCTGCCAACACTTGGTAGAGGTGAAACTGAGAGAAAGGTATGACTCATAACAATTCTTGTCATGTTTGAGTAGTTGTGACATTTGGTGTGGATTTGTTGTCAGTCTTATTTTCATCTGGTAGATCGTTTACATAATTACATAAGTGTGCATTGTTTTTAATTAAGCCTTGCCCGCACCCTTTCATTGCCCCAGCTTTCATTGCCTTTAATCTTCAGATGAAATGCACCAAAGCTTATCCCGGTTAACTTAAATGAAAATATGGGCTTTTTTTTTTAGCTTATATACTAATTGTATTTGGTCTATAAATGATTTTAACACATTTTGTACATCATTTTAAAGTGCATATCTTTATTGGACAACATCATAACATCCTAACTGGATGTCAGCTCTTCTTTCACCTCTCAGTTTCACCAATCATGTAAATTCTCAGTACGGGTGCAACAATTTGTTGAAGTTGACAAAAATTTGTAACAAAACTAGTCACCACAAATTAAATAGTTGGTGACGTCATCACACGTGTTTTCTTGCTATGGGCATAAGATCCTTATCCAGAGTGAAATTGTTGAGGGGTGAGACATCTCACATCCTTACTATCTCTGCTGAGTGCATCACAACGCAGAACAGCGACCAGGAAGTGACAGATAAACAAAACATAGCTATATGGTGGCAACCGATGAAACACCATCACGTCATGAATTTTCTAAAGTTCAAGAGCATTTTATGCAAAGAAAGAGCTGCCTGCAAATCTGTAAACCAGAAATTGCTTTTCATGGGAGTGTGTCAGTATGTGTGAGCTCTTTGAGGAGGATGCACAGTGACATTAAACTTAACGGTCCAACTTTAGAGTCAGGGTGTGAGTTTTACATTTTCAAAACCTTTACCTTACAACCCTTCATCTCTTTCTCTTCCCTCTCTCCTAACATGAAAAAGTGGAACAAACTTTGTCCATGCCACACATTTAAACTTAATCATCTGTCTTACATGAATTAAGATATTAGCAGCGTGTTTGGAGTTTAAAAGAGTATTTTTAAATTAAAGAGCTGACTGCTAAATGAGTGTTTTTAAAAGTAAACTTAAGAGTTACCTTTTTTAATCTAGCTTTTAATTTGGAGTAGTTCATTTTAGACCTGGACTGCAATATTATTTTTATTATTGTTTTTATTATTTGTATCATTTTAATCATTATTATTTAAACCATTGTTTTAACATTTATTTATCTTATTCATAAAAAATAATTATTTAATTGTCTATTCATTTCTTGTGTTCATCTGATCTTGTTAACTCTACCTTATTTTTAACTTTTCTTCCCACTCTTACTTATTTTATTGATTTTACTGTATTGATTTTATTTTTAAGTATTTTATTTATAATCATGCCTTTTATAATTTTACCATTGCTGTTGTTTTCTGACTGTCTGTTATTCTGTGAAGCACTTTGGGCTACATGTTTTTATGTATGAAAGGTGCTATATAAATAAAGTTGAGTTGAGTACCATCAAGTTATGATGTTAGTTGTAGCCATATTTCTAAGCTGATACACAATTTATACATTCTCTTCTCATTCTGCACTCGTTCTTCTTATAGGCATTAATATATCAGCAGAACCTTGTGAAAGTGTAAAATGCTGTAAAACTGCATTATATAATGTTCTGAGTCACATAGCAGCGATTTTTACCTGAGGGGAAAAGTATGCGTCTGTCCACAGTTAAGCGATAGATCATAAATGAAACATTATCAATCCATCCATCTGTTGATGTCAGTCTCACACAAACAGCAAGTGCATCCTCTGTTTTCTTCAAAAAGCAGGTAAAAGCCTAAAATAAAATCTTAGAGCTCTGTCAATCAAAAGCACACAGAAAATCCATCTCTCAAAATAAAAAACAAACTGTCTCCTTAACATGCACCTTACTTTAATCCTGACTTTAACACAACAGCTAGCATCAGCTGCAGCAGAGTAAACACAAAAACTGAAGCCAAAGTAACTGGATCTTACTTTTCCTCTGAGGCAGCAGCAGAAGCAGACGATGCAAAATGATTATCTTCTGCTATCAGCAGCATCAGGCTCAAACTGTGTATTCAGACTTGATAGTTTGCTGCCCCATCAATATTCAGATATAGCTTTGGCTCAAGCAATCAATGGTGCAACTTCAGTGAAACGTGATATCAGCAGTATTAATAAAACATGTCATGGACTGAATAGGCAAAAGATGAAAATGATTGACAGGGGGCCCAAAAACACTGGCACCACCGGTCCTATTAAAAAAAAAGATGGTCAGGTTATGTCATGTCACAAAAAACAACACAGTGTGGTCCGTTTGGTTAACCCTACCTGTCCTCTTTGATGCGTGCCAGCAGGGGCTCCAGCCAGCCGACAGTGCACTCGCAGTGAGCGTCCAGGAAGGTGATGACCTGACCTTTGGTGGCAGCTGCTCCCCTCAACCTGGCTCTAATGAGACCCGAACGCTGTTCCATCCTAAGGATCCTCACTGGCACCTCAAGAGTCCGCCCGTAGTTCTCCAGCTTCTCCCCCAGGAAGTCTGCCAATAAACAAACAAACAAACTTTTTAACAAGTGTGCATGTTCAAAAAAAAGTCAGGAAATGTTCTGGTTCCAGCATCCTAAACATCTATTTTCTGAAATATTATGGACCAAAGAATAATCTTTATAGCAAGAATAAAACTGGCAGACTGACCTAAGACAAAAACTGTTCAGCTGCATATAACTTAATTTAGTTGGTGTGTATGCCCTTATCTGCTCTTACAGTTAGGACTGATAGTGTTGATTCCTGTGGTGGTCTAAGCACTGATGTGTACTTGTGTCTTGTATTGCTGGTGACTCACTAAGACTCACAAAGTGTATCCACTGTTGTTGACTTTAGCTCTAAATCTGTGACACCACTGGCTATTATATAATGTTTATTTTTTAAGCCTCTTATTAGCAGGAGTGTAGACTACCAACCTCTCTCGCTGGCATCATCCACTAACACGATCTCTGTGAGCAGGTGTCTGGGAGAGCGGTTGATGACACTGTGAACCGTCCGCAGCAGGGTGCTCCACGCCTCGTTGTGAAACACTATGACAATGCTGGTGTTTGGCAGGTCATCTGTGTACACTTTGGTCTTACAGCTGATGGAGGAACAGGGAAAATATGAGAACCAAAGAAAGGAAAGTCTCCCAACAGGTAATTCTATTTGAGCTATTTTAGAGGCCTTCAAAAGGGTAAAATTCTGAAGTGTTTTCACAAAAAGCAAACCTCAGGAAAAATCCAAACATAATTTTGAGGCTACATTTCTATTTATATAACTCTATTTACTTATCCGACAGGAGTCATGACTCATCTCAGCAGCCCCAGGTTAGAAACCACAGTTCTAGAATACACCATGGGATTGTTGCATCAAGCACTACTGTAATTAAAACTATTGTATTGAGACTAATGGTCAGTTTATTGTGAAGTTGATTTAATAAAATAATCCTTCTTTAATCTGAAAATCTCCAACATTTGTTGTCTAAAGCCCCTCAGATGTTCAGTATTTAGTTCAATGTGGGAGTGTGGCATACTTAAGTACATAATAATAATAATAATAATGCTACCAATAATAATAATAATAATAATAATAATAATAATAATAATAATAGTAATAATAAAAGAAATAGTAACAATCATAACAATAATAATAATAATAACAATAATAGTAGCAATCATCACAATAATAATAATAATAATAATAATAATAGTAACAATCATCACAATAATAATAATAATAATAATAATAATAATAATAGTAATAATAAAAGAAATAGTAACAATCATAACAATAATAATAATAATAATAATAATAATAGTAACAATCATCACAATAATAATAATAATAATATAATAATAATAATATAAGACTTATAATAATAATACTACTACTACTACTAATAATAATAATAATAATAATGCTACCAATAATAATAATAATAATAATAATAATAATAATAATAATAATAGTAATAATAAAAGAAATAGTAACAATCATAACAATAATAATAATAACAATAATAGTAACAATCATCACAATAATAATAATAATAATAATATAAGACTTATAATAATCATAATAATAATAATAATAATAATAATAATAATAATAATAACAAATAATAATCTTAATAATAATAATTATTATAATTAATACTATTATAATTATTGTTGTTGTTTGTTTTATTAATATTAATAATGTCCTGCTCTGTCCACTGTCCTACCCTCTCTGAATGAAGTTATAAAAAAAAACTAACAGAGGTCCAGGTGCAGCCTGGAGCCGAGCCCACCTGTAAACAGATCAGGGCAGTGTACACCCTGGACAGGTGGCCAGCTAATCAAAGGGCTGGCACCAAAAAAACTGATAACTCTCACACTTTTAGAATGACCAATTAACCTCAACTTGTCCTGTTGGAGGAAACCCACACAGGCAGAGGAAGAACATGAAAGCCCCATACTGATAGGCTCCAGCTTGCCAGTGGATTCATACCCAACAGCCTCTTGCTGTAAGGCTAACCACTGCACCACCATGCCACCAAACTTTAAAATATCCAGTCTGAATTTGTCTGTCAAAAACATGTTTTTTTTTTACAAACTGCACTCACAGTGATGCTCTAAGTTTGCAGCTAGTTTCTCTGAATGAGTGTCTGAAACAAAATGTGAGTCCTTGCTGCAACTCAATACTGTCGTCAGCACAGACACATTGACATGTGAGATTTACCAACAAAAATCCCTGAAGAGAGTCGAAAAAGTAAATCCAGTGTTGACAGTAATGTCAGCAAGTCCACGGCTTGATGAGATGTCTTGTCAGAGCCAAGGAGTGAGAATATGTCAAACTCAGGACGTCGCTGTAGGGGGTGATGCTGAATAAAGAATGAGCTGCGTTACCGAAGTGGACGGCCGGAGCAGGAGGAGGGGCGGTGGGAGGTAACGGAGGGTGAAAGAAGCCATCGGAGCAGACAGCATTGCTGGTTTTGTCCTGTCTATTCAAAGTGACGGGGCTGACTGGCACATCTAGGCCAGGAGGTTGCCTTCAAGACAATTCTGCATGGCTCTGGATGATTTTCAGCACAGAGATGGGGAAATTTTGCTCGGCTAAGCTGTGTTCTGTAATAAAGCTGTTGTAATATTTATAATGAGGGAAGGCTGGAGCCATTATGGACAGAAAAACTAGGTTGCAATCAGCTGAATATTCAGGTTTTTGCAGAAAATCAGGTCTTCTTTTTCACTATGCAGGCATAATGATCTTTGTATTTGCATCTCTACGCTGTAGAAAGTATTGAGTTGGTATTTTTTTCGGTAAAGGCAGAAGCAGCTGAGAAAAACTGGAGGGTACAGGTGTGGAAAAGGATTTCTTGTGGCCTCTACCTCTCGCTGTCTCTGACTAGCAGAGGCTTTGGTGTCGAACTTGTGAAAGTTTTGTGCAGAACTCCATATATTTAATATGATTCACTCTGATAAAGTCTTCAAAAGAGTCAAATATGTTTCCATTTCTGCAGTTGCAGACGAATGTGCTCATGTTTCACATAAATTGCTCTTTGGATTTTCATTAAGTGCTCAAATGGATCTTGAGGAACAGTAAACAAAACCTAACTCACATTCAAATGTCAGGCCTAATGTAAACACATTTTGGATCTGATGGATTCTGCATTTTAGCAGTGCTGGTACCTACTGATGTATTTCCACATTAGATAGAGTAAAAAAATGGTGGGACAAAATATGGATACGATTATATATTTCCATCCTGACCTGGGTGATACAAATATCGATACACTGGCGCTAAATATGAAGATTTTAATTAAACAATTACAGCACAATAAATAGATTTTCCGGAAAAATTGACGCACCTCATCTCTGCTTCATAACCATGGTGTCTCTAATGACATGGATGAGGGGAAGTTAATTCAGCTGAAGAAGAAGGAGCTGACTGCTGCATAATACCAGAAGTAGACAGCGACACGTCTGACAGCGGTGAAAGAAGTTAAGAGATGTGCTTGAAATTTAAAAGTGAAAAGATTAAATGTAGCTTGTGCTAAATATAGCACATCTGCTAAAATGTTGGTTAGTGTGCATTATGCTAAATAAATTAACTCAATAAATAAGAAAAATAAATAAAAAAGAAAAAGTTATTCAAGCTCTTTATCCTGAGACGAGAGGAAAGGTGGAGGATGCATTCCAGTCTGTAGAGAGAGTTTACCTCATGACTCTGCATCCTGCAAAGAGTTATTATAAGTATTAAAAAAAAAGATCTGTATTCCATTTGATGCAAGCTTTGGCAAGAGCCGCATCTTAATAACACTGGGTGATGGTGCTCATGGGAAATGCAGGCTTCATCTTGGAAAAACCCTCCTGATTTTGTCTAAACAGTGAAGTTCCTCACAGTGCCTTTAATTTTATGTAAAAACGAAGATGTGTACATAGTTTGTGTTTGATGGTGCTGTGTGAGCAGGAATTTGTTTCCAAGGCTGCGTATGTACAAACATCTTCACACAAAAAAATCCTTGAAAAGTTATTGATAAGGATGAATAATCTAGTCAACAGAGCAAGGTTTAAGGGAGAACTTAATTTGAAAGTACAGTCACTGTCTGAGACTGTGTTGAGATTATTTAGAGGGAGAGGGAGAAACCCTACTGCTTTGCTAAGTCATCAAACACGTGTCCAAACACCGCAAGAGTTCTTCTTTGTGTACCTGGCATAACCGTCTGCCACATTTGGAGATGAAAACACCCAAAAGATAGAAACTAAACAAGTAATAAGCAGAAAGCATCGGCCAGAATGTCAGGTTTTTTAAAACGTAGTGCCTTAAAATGTGTGATGGGCATCAAAGTTGGTGGGCAGCGAAGAAGCAGGGTTAAACTGGTCTGTTGGAAAGAGAGGATGTGTGTGTGTGTGTGTGTGTGTGTGTGTGTGTGTGTGTGTGTGTGTGTGTGTGTGTGTGTGTGTGTGTGTGTGTGTGTGTGTGTGTGTGTTAAAGCATCAGCAGTGTGAATCACAGCATGCATCTGGATGAAAGAGCCTGAGCTTACGTACCCATCCAGCCGCACATCTGGCAGACTCCTGTTGAGGGCGATCATGTCACTGGCCATCAGATTGAACTGGTTGATCTTAAACAGCTCCTTCATTTTCTCCTGATCGTCTTTGGGGACATTCACCGCTTTGCCCATTTCCCCCGGACCCTCGTGGCTTCGAGATATCACCGCTGTAAAGTAACAGAAGTTGGATAAGAAAAGATATCCGATTAGAAATAAACCAAGTTATTGCTTTTTTTTCCCCCCGACTTTGGGGGTTAGAAATTAATGTCAGCCTGCACTGTAAAATAAATCACTGCGTATATAAGGTTGACTCTTGATAAGGAAACATTATGAAAGGACCTAGCAAGTTATTACGGCCCACTAAATTACAAGTGCTCCACACTTCCTCTCCTTAATGGGACTGAGAGTAATGAGAACTGACTGACCTCACTGACCCAAGTCTGTTGGCTCTGCGCCCTGTTCTTACCAGTGAGAGGGGGGGGGGGTTGTGGTTTTTCAAGAACTTCATGAACCCGGGGTACAAAATCTGGACAAATATTTAAAACAGAGGTAGTTTGTCTGCAAATGGGTCATTGACATGACATGCATATTTTTGTGTCCTCATCCATTATTTCTTTTTGAAATAATAAGTTATTTTTAAGACATACATCAATTGATTCTATAAAACCTGCTTATTTTTAATACAATTTCAGTACATTCAAATACTGAAATCTATTTTATTTTTAAGTATCTCAAACCCTGAAAATGTCAGGTGGCGCAACCGTCCGAACAAGTGAACTGACTTAAAACACTATAAAAATGTAATTTAATAATAATAAATTCAAATGAAAACACCATGGCATGATTTTATATATAAGAGTTTTGAAATACACATACTTTCATGAATATCAATAGATTAAAGGCACCTAAGGTTATTTAAAAACTTTTGTCCGGCAATTTGCATGTTCTCAAATGTCAGGGTGGCACCACCGTACTCATGGACCTTTTATTTTGAAAGTAAGTAGTTATACTGGACTTCAACATATGAAATAATTCAGAGGACCATACTAATTGTCATGGCTGAGTTAAAAGTTTTGTAGATGTCTCTTAACAGAATAGCTTCTATCAATTTATAGGTGGCCGGTAACACTTTCCATGTCAGATGGTAAAACCAACCTAAAACTGTAAAAATTATATTTTATACCTGGCCAATAGAATGCAAAAATCCCAATATTTTGTAAGTAAAAATATACTCACAAAATACAAATGTGTAAAGCACTGTAACAACTCTAAGGGATACTTCCTAAAACTTTCAGTTGGAATAAATTATAGGAAAGTACATATATTTTGACAAATATCTGGTTGCACCACCTGACATTTTTTGGGTGTTCAAGTTAAGAAAAGGGTAAAAAAAAAAAAGAACAACAACATTATTGCAGACACAAAAATATGCATTGCAACCATTCTGGAAATACTACTAAAAAAAACAAAAACTTTTTTGAGGCTAATTTGTCAACAACCCAAATAAAGATTTAGTGCAGGGAAATGATAATTAGCACA
The DNA here is from genome assembly GCF_009762535.1 of Notolabrus celidotus. Taxonomy (NCBI): domain Eukaryota; kingdom Metazoa; phylum Chordata; class Actinopteri; order Labriformes; family Labridae; genus Notolabrus; species Notolabrus celidotus. The sequence goes on from NC_048281.1 coordinate 17,891,238, forward strand.
CATTTGTGTTGGAAATGTGCCGCTTTGATCATTAAAATCATTACATAATCTGCTACTCTGAGAAAAAGTGTGAAGAGTATAAACAGCATGACCTCTGACTTGTACTGAAAGCATTGGGGTGATATGAAAGATGTAGAAGTGGACATCACAGTTTCAGGGATTATTTTCTGTCTTTTTGGAAAAGTGCTGCAAAGCATGCTGGGTCTCTGTCTCCTCAGGAGAGTGCTGCAAAGCATGCTGTTTCTCTCCCCGTACACTCTGTGATGTGTTATTTTCTACTATAGTAATACACCACAGAGTAAACATAATTTTCCAGATCAATGTGCCTGTAGAAATGTACTGCTATGTGATTTAATAGCAGTTCATGCACTGGCAGCATGTTTACAGGGTGTGCACATGTGTACAGTATGCTGCTGCCTTCCCCTTAATAACACTTAATAACCCTGCACATACAGAAAGTGCGATGGCTTTCTCACTTACATTTGGAGAAAAATATGATACCTCACACATCAGCAAACAGTGTACATTTAATAGAGATGGTGCAGGCTCTGTGCTTAAGCTCTCTCCTGGCTGCTGTGGCTTGAGCTGAGTGGGTATTAAGGCACAGCACAGTCCGGAAGCTATATTTAATTTTAGTTTAATCTATTAGGAGGTTTTGAATTCAGAGATTTGGGGGAATATTTTAATAGATGAAAAGAAGAATGAAAACAAAATCCTTTCTTCTTTGCTCCTACAGTCAAACGCCTTCCATCAGCATGGCTGTTGTTGCTTTTCCTGCTGCAGAGCCTGCTCCCTTCATCAAAGGTAAATAACCTTCCATGGATTTATTACTGTCTCCCTCACAATAATCTCTTAAAGCAGAGGCAGTGATTTGCATGAAAGGGGGACACACAGTTCACATTAGCAGCATGGCCCCAGGTTAAGAGGATTCCCTACAACCCCTCACGGAGAAGGGCATGTGTTCTCTGGATTGTTAACCTCAGCTGATCCTGCTCTTTTCTTTATGCTGCTGCTGACTCTCTGCATTTGGACACTGGCTTAAATGTGATGGACACAGCTCCTGAGCTGAGCTGGATGATTGAATAGAGTGTTCATAAGAACAAATGCCCAGGCTCTCCAATCTATCTGCCTATAGGAACTGATAACACAGATCATCCAGTGAACCATCATCACCAGCCTGGGTCAGCCAGGCTTAATCCCATAGGTTATATCAAAATGTAAAACTGCATTTTCAGTTTCTAATCAAACATGGGAGACCTGCAGAGAGCAGAATGCATTGTGATTTTTTAAGGAGACAGTCCGGAAGTTTTGATATAACAAGGTAAACTTTTATTCCCAGCTCACCTCAGCATTCCCGGGCTCTAAGTAAGCGCCTGTATGTCATAAAATATCTGACAAGTTCTGATGTTTGAAGCATGGATAAACAGATATATATACACGCCACACTCAAGTGTAGCTGTAACTCTGTCAGAATAATGTACTGCACTTAAAAGATAGCGTGAATTTGGCACATATTAATGAGATGTTTTCCATTAGTGCCAGAGTACATCTCAGTCAACACTACTGCTCACTGACTCTGCTGGAGCTCTCCTTATTTACCTCAGTTGCCTTTTTTACCATTTCTGTATGCTAGTAGCATAGCCTCAAGGCTGTGCTACCAGACTGAGTTATCTTAAAAGGTAAATTATGAGATTAATAGTCTCTTTACTTTTCATCTGATGCTATCAAGTCATAGTTAGAACTCGTAAGGTACTGGGGTTTATACTGTATATATTAGCATCAGGTTAAGCTGTGTTTATACTAGTGTACAAAACTAGTAAACAGGTATGAGAATGCTTACTCAGTAAAACTACACCAAGTATTGAACTTATTTGGCCTAAATTGTGTATAAGGCAAGGAAAAATCTCTTGCCTGGAAATATTCAAAGATTGTTCTTTGAAAATAACTTAAGGGGGAAGTTAAGATTAAAGATGATGAGTGTTCGAACCAAAATCAGAAGTTTCTGTATTTCAATCTGTGGTGTAAAACTGTGGAACAGTCTCAATATGGAGCTACAGCATTGTCAGAACATAATTCAGTTCAAGAAGAAGTGTAAATAAATGATTTTCATGAGGTACAAGGAGGAAGACAAGTTTTGATAATCACGAGGGGTTACTTTTGATTGTCGGTGTAAATATGAAGATAATATATGAAGATTTGATGTGTAGGAGTGCACTAATGCCAGATAATAGTGAATAAAGGGGTAGGATTAGATAAGTTTGAACTTCTTTCTACTCCTTTGCACACATGTAAAGTAAAATGTTTCAGTGTTTGCTAATGGAACTGATTGATTTTGTTTATTTTGTATAACTATTTCTTCTTTTCTACTTGTATGTTTTTTTTCTATTTTACTTTTACATGATCGAAATAAAGAAATCAAATCAAGTTGTTCAACATAAATATAATACCAGCATGGTTTGCTATGTTAGCACAAGAATGTGAAAATGTTTTCATTAGAATTTTGCTTGAATAAGCTGAATCTTAACGCAGCCTGAGCCACAAACATAGCTGTACTCACTGTTCAAACTGTTTGAATCATAACATAGATCATTTCAAAGTTTCAGGGTGTATTTCACTGGTGTATGAAGAGGTGTGACCACATCACCCCCGTCCTCCAACATCTTCATTGGCTCCCCATCCCCTACCGCATACAGTTTAAAATCCTCCTCCTCACCCACAAAGCCCTCCACCACCAGGCCCCTTCCTACCTCACTGACCTCCTCTACCATCACACTCCTTCCCGTAACCTGCGTTCCTCACACGCCAACCTCTAGTCTCATCCTCACGGAACCAAGCACCGAACCTGGGGGGACAGAGCCTTCTCCGTAGCCGCCCCCACCCTCAGGAACTCACTCCCCTCCCATATCCAAAACTGCTCTGACCCTTCAGCTTTCAAATCTCTTTTAAAAACTCACCTTTTTAAGTTAGCTTTTAATTTGTGATTGTACTGTTGTGTTGTTTTGTTTGATCTGTGTTCCTTGTTCGTTGCTTGTATTGATTTTAACAGTTGTACAGTGTCTTTGAGTTCCTGAAAAGCGCTATATAAATTAAAACAATTTTAAAAAGCAAGTGTTATGAAGCCTCATTGGCAGTCATCCTTGAAACAGGGTAATAGGTTGGATTAAGGCAGGCCTCAAGTGATCAGATACACCGCACCCATCTGACACACAACTCAGTCATGCCCCTTATTAAGCAAATTCATGTATCCCTCAAACTACATCCATGTTTCCTACAGTCTATTATCCTAATTGGGTTTCTTCTGCTTTCGCCACCAGCAAAAGACAATTGCTGTATCAGTACATTACATGAACAGTCCATTTGAACTACAGTTACTTCTCTATGAGGCAATTTGATTAGACTACTGTCCTTGAATGTAAAAGTATGTCCACCTCTGCTACGTTAAGCCCCCTTTCAGCGATTATTACTATTACGTCACATAACAAAACAACTGACATGGACATGGACAACTTTACTGCTCTTGAACTTTGATACCTGGGATATGATAACTTCACCTGATCTACTTTCCTTCTTCTTCTTCTGTTAAGATTCAGATTACTATCCTTCTACGCGCTCCTTCTATGCATTTATACTGTTTGACTCCCAGTTTGAAATCCAGCATGCAAATTGTGGAACATGGGTCAGACTGAGGTGTAAACATGCAAGAGAAAATCAATCCCCAACCGCTTTATCTAGGTAGGTTAGTCCGACTTTGAGAAATTCATCTTAGTTCGTCTATTTCAGTCGGACACACATGCTTACATGTATTTTAAAAGTCTAGTTTTAGTTGGACAGATGCAATTAATCTATTTTTTGCCAGAAAGTAAACATAATGACTGGAGGCAATGCAGTTTAATGCACTTCTGCCTCAACTTAATTTTTCCACATCCTTGGTTGCCGTGTGGTATACAGCTAAGGGATATATCATGGATCTACTAAGCCAAAGTAATGTTCTAGTAACCCTGAATTTCATACTTCACAAAGTATTTATAAACCAAATGTTAGCTTGTTTACATCATAAAAGCAGCCTTTCATTTTTCTCATAAAAGGTGATATCATGATATCAAGAAAATGATGAGGTAAGTGTTTTACACATAATGAGTATAAATTATTATGTATCATCCACAGCACTGTTTCAAAGTTGCCATCTATGAAAGGACACACAGTCACAACAGACGTGAAGACTAGAAAGAGTCAAATAAATCAGGTTTTGTCTGGTAGCACACAGGTCAGACAAGCTTCAGGAAACAAACTCTCTGTGGTATTTTTCAAGCCCAACACGGTCTCCTCCTGACACAGATCATTCATTATAAAAGATGGCCGCGATCATCGGAGAAGAAAACAGTGGCCCCTGTCCTGTCTCAGGTCAATCAATCTAATTCGATGTCCCTGCCTGCAGCTTAATCCAAGCAATTACAGTGAAAAGGTTTCTCTCACCCTCACAGGTAATGAGTCTTCAGAGACACAATAACTCATATTTCAGTGCTGGACAAAAATAAACTGTCACATGGCACCGTCTACCTGTCCACCATGTGATACATAAGCTCGTAATTCTGACAAAGTAGCAATACATGCGCAAATCTAGACTCTCTGTGGTATTTGTTGACCTTCTCTGTGTGATATTTCATTATTGAGAGTTCTCACGAAAGCTTATCTGGACTCTTATTTCTGATTCCAAATTCATATAATTTAAGGTGGAAACTAATCTGTGGCATATGGCTAATATGCACAACACTTTTCTTACACTAACCTTTTAGTGTTAGAACTTATGTGTCAGGTCCTAATAATCACTGAAAAAGTCATAACCTGAAACTTGTCATATCACATCTTGATAGTTTATAGTGCTACTACACAAGACTGATGTTTAAATGAGGAAACAGTATGTAGATAACAAATTTAATGAGTAAATGGCTCAATTAAAGGATTTCATTGACTTAAATTTTATGCTTGGGTTGACAAAATGATGTTGTTGAACTAGGCAAAAAAAAATACTGATAAGAAGAAGATTAATATGTACAGTTGTGCTCATAAGTTAAAATACCCTGGCAGAATTTATGATTTCTTGGGTAGTTTCTGTTATCATTATGATATAAAAAGAGTAAACACAGTTGTTTCACCCAATTGCTTCACCCAACCACTTACCATGAGTGAAAAAAAAGTTTTTCTCTTATCATTAATTTTCTCTGAAAAATGGCCAAAAAAAATCACAAATTCTGCAAGGGTATGTAAACTTATGAGCACAACTGTATAAGAAATGACTGAGCCCAAGCAATGTGAAGGTGTCTCAATAAAAACATGGAATGGTTAACATCAAGAAAACAACATGGTTGTACCAAGAAACATTGGTTATATTATTATTATTGGTTTTTAAATCTCTTAATGGTCTTGGCCCTTCTTATTTATCAGATTTGCTTTTATCATATGAGCCAGTGAGAGGCCTCAGGTCTTCAGGTGGTGGACTTTTAATTGTACAAAAAGTAAGAACTAAGACTCACGGTGAGGCAGCTTTTTATTATCACGGCCCACATCTGTGGAACACCCTACCTGAAGATCTGAAGGCTGCACAGAGCATGAACATTTTTAAAAGCAAACTGAAGAGCTACCTTTTTAGTCTTAGTTAGTTTTTCTTAAAAGTTTTATTTATTTATTTATTTATTTATTTATTTATTTATTTATTATCTATTTCAAATGTATTCACTTTTATTTTACTTTATTTATTTATGTGCTTATTTATTTATTTTAAGTATAGCATCTTATGTTCTTTGAATGGTTTAATATTTTAGTGTTTTATTATCTTAGAAATGTATAACATTTAGATGTGCCAACTGATGTCTATTCTACCTTTTTTTATACCTCTTGTTGTATGTCACACTGTCTGTCTAAAATGTTGAAAATGTTCTACAAATAAAGTTGGAAAAAAAAAAAAAAAAAAAAGAAGTGTATTTTATTTTGGTGATTTTAATTTCCTGTGTTGAGTTTTAACATCTTATTTTATCTCCAGTGTTTCCTCATTAAGATATCATGAGTGTTTCCTCAGTTCATTCAGCAACTTATTTTCAATTTTTTATTTCTATTGTTATTAGTACTATTGTTGCATATTGTGTTCTTAACCTTAGGATTGTGGGGTGGGTTTGGGGTCAGGGCTGGGGATGGGATCTTTTTCTTAATTTATTCTATTTCAGGTTTATTTTTTGTACAGCAGTTTGTGTTACAATGTCATTGTATGAAAAGTGCTTTATAAATAAAGTCTGATTGATTGATTGATTGATTGATTGATTGATTGATTGATTGATTGATTGATTATTTCATTGTTATAATTTGAGCATGTCTGTTTGGGGGGAAGAATATCTACTTGTAGAATTGTTTTGATTTTATTGTAGAAAACAAACCGGTGGTTTCCTTTTTTAGAGTAGAAGCAATGCTGCTGTAAATCAGAGTACAGATTGTCCTTTAGCTCTTTTCATTTTCACAAGAAAGGTTTGTTCAGCACTGCAGAGTTGTAGGCTGTATTGAAGCTTGATTCACTCCTTTACCCATATTTTTTACCTCCAACTCTTCCCCTCTGTTGCGCTCTGTTTCCTGCCTGCGAGTGTGACCCAGCTAGCATTACATTATATATATCAGAGGAGCTCCTGTTGAACAAACACCACAGCATGCCGGGAACAAACACCCTGCAGAGTACTACGCTGCTCTGTTGTACATCATCGCCCCATCTGCAACTTACTATGAGAATACCAAGTAAGGTGACGCTCTTAGAGAAAACAAAGACTCAGGGCATTTAGGATCAGATGGCTTGTATGACATTTCAGTGTAATATCAGCAGAGGAATGAGTACCTGGAAAACTGTAGGCAGCTTCTATGAGAGGAGGATGGTCTACAAACACCCTTAGGCATCACGACTGAGGCTTTTTCATCTCAGCTTCTTGTGCCTTTGTGTGCCATCAATACAACCAATCACATTCATTCCTTCTACAGAAGTAATACTACAGCTACGGACAAAATGAAATCCTGAAATTGAGCATGTTCAGGGTGAAAAACAGTGCATCTCATAGCATAAACATACAGTGGATAGCAAAAGTCTGCACACCCCTGTTAAAATGCCAAGTTTTGTGATGTAAAAAAGATGAGACCATGATAAATCATGTCAGAACTGTTTCCACCTTTAATGTGACCTGTAACATGAACAATTCAATTGAAAAAAAATGAAATATTTTAGGGGGAAGAATAAAAAATAAAAAAATAAAATAATGTGGTTGCATAAGTGTACACACCCTCTTATAACTGGGGATGTGGTTGTGTTCAGAATTAACCAATCACATTCAAGTGACTTTGATTAATCCCAATAAAGATCAGCTGTTCTAGGAGGATTTTCTTGACATTTCCTCAGTTGCATCTTACAGCAAAAGCCATGGTCCATAGAGAGCTTCCAAATAATCAGAGGGATCTCATTGTTGAAAGGTATCAGTCAGGAGAAGGGTACAAACATGATCCAAGGCATTAGATATACAATGGACCACAGTGAAGACAGTCATCATCAAGTGGAGAAAATATGGTACAACAGTGACATTGCCAAGAACTGGACATCCCTCCAAAACTGATGAAAAGACGAGAAGAAAACTGGTCAGGGAGGCTTACAAGAGGCCTACAGCAACATTAAAGGAGCTGCAGGGATTTCTGACAAGTACTAGCTGTGTACTACATGTGACAACATCTCTCCTATTCTTCATGTTTCTGCTGTGGGTAGGGTGGCAAGACAGAAGCTGTTTCTTATGAAGAAAAACATCAAAGCCCGGCAAAATGTTTCAAAAAAAAGTTTTCCAAAAGCATCAAACGTTTTATCGTCTGATGAAACCAAGGTTGAACTTTTTGGCCATATTTCCAAAAGGTATGTTTGGCATAAAATCAACACTGCACATCACATAAAGAACACCATACCCACAGAGAAGCCTGGTGCTGGCAGCATCATGCTTTGGGGCTGTTTTTCTTCAGCTAGAACCGGGGCCTTAGTCAAGGTGGAGGGCAGTATGAACAGTTACAAACACCAGTCAGTTTTTGCACAAAACCTCAAGGCCTCCGTTAGAAAGATGAAGATGAAGAGGAATTTCACCTTTCAACACGACAACGAACCAAAGCATACATATAAATCAACAAAAGCATGGCTTCACCTAAAGAAGATTAAAGCCAGAGTCCAGACCAGAATCCAGTTGAATATCTGTGTGGTGGTCTGAGGAGGGCTGTGCATAGGAGATGCTCTCGCAAGTGCGAGTGCTGATCTCATTCACCCACTACTCTGCTCAGCCAAAGTGAGAAGATTTTCTGTTTATCATTCTTAAGAAGATGTTCCATTTTTTTTATTTTTTGAAAAAAACTATCATTGAATTTTTGAGACGATTCTCGATTTTGGATTTTTGATGCTTGATTTTAAGATTGTTGAATTGATTAAGCTTCGCCCATGCTAAATTACAAATAACGCATTAACCTGCTGTTAAAGTACTGTTTTAAGTTTACTCATTTTTACACATACCTCAATGTTAAGTGGTCTCAGGTGGTGTGAAATTTTTTTATTAGAAGGTTCTTATAGGTTGCTCTAGCCTAATTCAAGAATTTAAACAAGTCCCTGGGATCATTTTTCCAGATCACTAAATTATTCCCTGGCAACTGAGAAATGCACAGATCATGAGAGAGCAGCTGCCGTTAATAAACGTGTATGCTGGCAGGAGATCACTCCGGCTATTTGGTGGTTTTCTGTGAGCGTAAGAAATGGGGCTGGCGTTTAGACGTAGGCAGTCGGGAGGCTGGGCCCAAATACTCTCGACCCCAGGTTAAGCAGTTATCAGTAACTCTGCCTGACTTTCCCTAAGCAGAAATCTGTTAATCAGACCCTTTAGACGGAGACCTGGTACATCGCCACCTGTGCAGGGGCTTGGTGTGGATCGAAGACACATGCTTAAAGACTCCTACAAAAAAAACGGAGTGCTGTAATAAAACCACAAGGTGCTTCAAACAGTTATTACTTAAAGGGTGTGTACACTCATCTAACCACATTATTTTATTTTTTATTCTTCCCCCTAAAAGATTTCAATTTTTTTTTCAATTGAAATGTGCACGTTATAGGTCACATTAAAGGTGGAAAAAGTTCTGACATGATTTACCTTGGTCTCATTTTTTTACATCACAAAACCTGGCATTTTAAAAGGGTGTGGAGACTTTTGCTATCCACTGTAGATGATTCGATTTACATCAGAAATGCACGCTCACTGAGGAACATTTTAATAGGACAACATCATCTCTGGGACAAAATTTTGCTTTGTGATGTTCAGACTCTCTGAGTGTGGTTACACAAAATCAAACCATGTTCCTTCTTTTCTTCTGTGTGTTTGAGACTAGGCAGAAATAGAACCATGGACACTAAATACTTTATAATTACTTATTTTTTAGGTTTTAAGGGAAATTATTTGAGAGACCTTTGTGTAGCCCTCTGCCTACTGCAACTGCTCCTTTCTCTACGTAAAAGGCTACAATGTGAAAAGTTTAAGCACATGACGACCAGTACAAGTCTCATTGATGCTCCCAGGGGATCCAGCTGTTTCAGATTGAAACTACAAAACTCTCAGATCAATGTAACAAATCACTAGTTCAGCCAGTGAAACATGCTCCCTTGAACTGAGCAAAAAAGAGAGCAAAGACTTTTATTCTTTTTTTTTTCACAAAAGAAAATTCCTTTTATAAATTTCTGCTGCATTCAGACATTGATCAGAATCAAAACCAACCAGCAAGTTCAGCGGGTGCGTTTTCCTACAGCCATGTGATTATTAAAGGGAGACCTTTGCACATGCATACGAGTTTAATTTTCACGAGGAATACTTTAAACCTGTTAAAAATGTTGCCATTCAGAGAGCTTTCTTGAGTCTGAAAACCCTGTAGACTAGGTTTTATGGGTCTGTATTTCATCATTTCACTTTTTAAAAAACAGCACTAATCTACCCAACTCAATTTGTCAAGCAAACATAAAATCTCACCTTAAGTTCATAACTGTCAGACTTAAAAACACAGACATGCACATGAGTGTCTGCTCACATCAGGTATAGGAGCACAACTTACTGGAAAGACCCTTATCCTCCTGGCAAAGACCAGGTCAGGATCAGTGACCTTGTCCAAAGATAACTTAGCAGAGTTAAATTAACTTTAATCCATCATGTCATCTACAGCTTTGTGCAATTCATACTACAGTAAGCAGTGATTTTAAATTACTCAACAAATACCTTATCTCTTCATATCAATGGTATTAAATCAAATTGCCCTGTGTAATGTGAAAGTGCCCCTCATATTGCCAATACCACAGACTCTCACTTCATTCTAGCCATACATGTTTTCAGGCGATTTATGGCCCTTTTCCACCGGCCTTTTTGTTGCGTTTCCACAGGTGCGGTACCCCGTGTCAGATACCAGATTTTCGTACCTGCTCTGCTCTGGTTCCAAGCAAGCTGAGCTGATACTAAAAGGTGACGTCTACGGACTGCCGGCCCCTAATTGGTCAGAGAATGTTGTCACCGAAGAGTCATGAGTGCAGCGCCCAACACAGGAATCAAACCTGCCATTTAAAAAAAAATGACATCAGTACTGTACAATGTCTGCACGCAAAGTTTCTCTGTGGTTTCTCCTCTCGCTCGGCCTGCGACAAAAAGCCACAGACCGAGCGAGCAAGTACATCATTGCCTCCTTTGTCCTCCATTGTTTGTGATTGTTGTTTTTGGGTCGCGTTCAAAATGACATGAACGCAGTTTCGCTTAGCAGTTTCACACAGCTGTGTTATGATGACCCCGCCCACCGTGAGTCGGTACTCGGGCTGGTGGAAAAGGTAGTCAAACCGAGTCGAGTCGAGTCAAGTAGGGCTGGAACTGTGTAGTGGAAAAGGGCCATTAGAGAGAGCTGCAGGGGAATGGAAGAGTAATACATGTTGGCAGTAGCTGTTGTAACTTTATTTGTATAGATACACTAAACACCTACAAATCTGTTCTTGAACATCTGTTGACACAGAAATGTAGGAGACCAAAACCAATGATGAGAAGGATAAAAAAAAAGAGTAACAAACAGAAAGAACTGGGCCTTGTGATGTTAGTGTTTCTCGACATGTTTCTAACAAATTAGATTCATAATAGCAAAACTCCCTATAAAGTTAGCAGCTACAGGCCCAAATGCATATCTGACTTGGTGGTGGAGACCAAAACTGAGCTAAAATGAGGCACTTCAATTTTCAAGCGGCCAGAAGCATTAGCTTGAAAGAATTTTTGCAAGTGCTTACAAATTGGTTACATCTTTTTGAGGAGAAATGTCTGCACATTTGTCTCAGTATTCATAAATGTAGACAGAAGGACCTACAATAATCATCATCTTCCTTTTCCTTTCTACCTTTTGCAAAAAAATGTCAGTACATTACCACAGAGCTTATTTTGCAAGGCGAATCCTGTTTGGCGCAACAATTCTTTATCAGCAACTGAATGCAATATAAATGTAATGCACACATGGTTATTTAAAAGAGGCTAAGAGAGCCTCCAGCCGCTTAAAGGCCTTAAATCTACTGGAAAATACAATAAAGACCACATTTTGATAAGACAAGCATCAACTTCATAAAATGAAAGTGACCCAACTTAAGGTTGAAGTATTACTCATTGAGGGTTAATGATGCGATTCAAGTGGTGAAGAGGATAGATCAGCTTTAATATGTTACTATTATGCTAGGAAATGCTGAGTAGCAATGAAGAGAAATAATTGTCAACACAAATGATATGAGGTGTCAGATAAAAACAGTGTCTTTGATCATATATATTACCACATGTAGGGCAGTTAATAAGTATAGTGACTCAGGTACGGGAGTAGATTTTTGTATTGAAATGAGTCTCAGTAGCTGGCAGCTCTGCATCCTTTCAACCTAAAAGCAGCTTAGCAAGCCTCTTAGAAACCTGCTTACTGCGGGTCATGCGAGGAAATGAACCCAGCTAATGAGGCCCTGCGGTTAAGTTTGATCTCAGAAACAGCTACCAGCAAACACACACACAGAGGGTGTTTCGAGCCATACTACAGGTCAATTAACTAGATTCTATTAAGGACTATTTGAGATTGAAATAAGACTTGATGCAGGGAGAAAAGAGAGAAGGAGAAAGCTCCAACAACTAGAACATTAGTGTTTACCTTTTGATTATCATAAACCACATGGTATTACTTTTAATGTTATTTATCATCATTTCTTGACTTCTGGATTTCATATATTTCTCTGACCTCTTAGGCAAAGATTATCCATGAGTGATCTTCATAAAATGCTTTATAACAGATGATGAAGAAAACGTTTAACATCATACTGAAAGGCAGAAGGAATTTAAATTCACAGGTTATGTTCATGAGCTTGTTTGACTGCTGGCGATCAAAAGAAAGACCAATGGAAAAATAAAAAAGTCTTATTTGTCTTATATAATTTGGGGGTATTTAGGTGAAGAATCAGATGACATCTGTAGAAACATTTATTCCAAAGACCTGATTTGCATTCAAGTTGTTACCTTACTGTTCTTAATGTCATCCATGCAATCTGTGTAATCACAGTGTTGAAGCCTTTTCTTTTCATGATACAATAACATCAGAGACTCTTGGGTGATCTCTTTTTTTTTGTTTCACTATCTATCACTGCATGTTGGTACAATAAAATGAATTACTTCCTTTTTTACCATTATCTTATATACATTATACATTACAGTGAACATCGCCTTCCCCTGGCCTTTTTGCCTTTATTCTATAGGACAGCTGAAGAGAGACAGGAAATGTGGGGAGTAGAGAGCGGGGCAAGATATGCAGGTAATGGTCAACCGGCCAGGAATTGAGCCGGCGACCCCTGCGACGAGGACTGTGGCCTCTGTAGGTGGGGCACTTAGACCGCTAGGCCACCAGCGCCCCCACTTTGATGAATTAGAAAAAAGTGTGACAGCAAAGTTTTAGAAATGGTTCAGGATAAGAAAATAAAAAAATAAGACTTTATTTATGTCATGCAAAAAATACAAATTGATGCCTTGTTGTAACAAATATTCAACAAAAAAATGTAAATGCTAATTTGACTTTTAGATATTCAAATAAAATAATTGTTACTCATTCAAAAAGCTACACACACAAACACACACACACACACACACACACACAACTTAACTTTTTAACTTCCTCTAAGTGGTATTAAATTCACTGACTGTAAACCCTTTGTCCCCTTAATACTCTTTGTATAATGAGCAGAGGAAAATCCAGCAAACTTAAAACCAGAGGGAGTTAGGAAGAGAGAGGGAACAAAGCTCTTAATGGGTCCCTGAAAACTTAAAGCTTGTCAGGTCTGTTGGGTGAATGAAACATGTCGCAGCAGCGGTGGGTGCCTACTCACCTCGGAGGGCAGGGAGCAGGGAGCGGTCTTTCCTATCATCACATTTGTTACACTCGCTGAAGTAGAGCAGCAGGAACACGTCCACCAGCACCCACACTAAAGAGGTGGTCAGCACCACCTTACAGTAGACGAACCGTCGCATCACCTCCCCTGGGACGTCTGCCAGGAAGTCAAACAGGGCGGGCGAGAGCTCAGGAGTTCTCAGTCTGCTGACGAAGCGTTTGAACTCTGGAGACCGGGTGAGGAACGAGGGAGGAGTGCGAGCAGGTTTGACCAGGAGGCATCATCCTACAGGAGAAACAGAGAGGAAATACTGAAAAGCTGGAATTCATCAATTTTACAGTTAATATGAAAGACAGCATGGGAACTATTGTACTGATAGTACACCATTAAATGAACAACAAACACTTGTAAAACTGGTCAGTTATCACCTGCTCATACTGCAAAATGCCAAAATGCATTTTCCCATTAATCTATCAACTTTTATACCAGCAAAGTTTCATTACTTCAAAGCTAGATCTCATCAACACAGCAGCAGCAAAACAGATACTGTGACACAGTGAGTTGGATTTGGTACCGATGTGCAGCCAAGTGTTAATGAACAACAGTTATGCCAGACGATACTATTGGCCCGATATCAGTTTCAAGTTATATCAGTAATTGAGTCTGTGCTTTTGAAAATATGCACAAATATAAAATATTGTTTTGAAGAAAGTACAATGCAGAAAGCAAAACTCTCAGCACTGTCTTAAGCACATGTAGCACAACATCACAGCCGAGCAGACAGCGGTCCACTAAAGGCTAACAATGTACGATCTTTTTCAAATTCTGGAATGATATTACTTCAGGAAGCAGCTTCCTCAGTACCATCACTCAGTCATATCTGTGTAAAATTACTCCACAGTTTACATAGGAGAGATATGAGGTGGCAGTGTGCGATCTGCCATCACATATAGAGAAGAAGAGCAAGCGCAGCCGCAACAAACCTGTGCTGCAAGTATTTCAGGAGGAGGAAAAAGTCCTCAAGTTATAACCATAGACTGTATAAATAATGGATGTAGTATACGTGATGTCACCCATCTGTTTCTGAAGCGCTGTTTTGAGGCCAATCATCAGTGAGAGCCATATTGGAAATGCTGATCTCAACCTAACTGCTGTCGAGCTAGTGTGATGTAAAGAGGCGGGCTTTGAGGATCCTAGCCAACAGCTACAGTGTTCCCGCCTGTCAATCAAGTCAGCTGTGCCTCTCGTAATGGAAAACTCATAATCTTAATATCTTCGAAATTGCCTTGTTATGAAAAAAATCAACCCTTTCACAGGGGCGTGTCCAGAACTTTTTGACCAGGAGGGCCCAACTGAGGCTCTCAAATAGCTAGGGGTGGCCAGTGCATTTACGTATAAATAACATTTACCCTTTCTGTCTTCATAACCTACTTTCATTAAAGTATTAAACAGTTGTTATATTCCTTTTGACTTAAAACAAAAAAAAAAAAAAAACATGACAAAGTGGCATAAATCTTCTAAGCTTAATTCTTTTAAGCTTAATTCTTTGAGGTCTTATAAAAAAGTTTTTTCAAAGTCACATTTTAGGGCACTAATAAAGAAATCTACTGTCAGCCTTTTAACTCATCCCAAATTACAGATTTTAACAGAAACCCACCTCTGACAAGACAAATAACCAATCATAGTTTAGGATTTTGGGGTCACCCCTCTGGACACACCACTGCCCGTACAGTGTGTGCCGATCAAGAGATGAGCTGTTCAGACAACACTCATTGGCTTCAATTCTCGCGGCCGGAGGTTGCCACTTGGTTTTAACACAAGAAATCATTCAAGTCACTTGAAAGGTTGTTTGAGGGAATACAAAGCAGCAGCTAGCATTAGTGCTAATCATCATAGTACTGACTCATCAGGCATTTGAGAACCACGATAGTTACCAGAGAAAACCCAAAGCTAAAACAATTTATGACAAAATCACAGCATTTACACTACTTGATGTCCCACTTTTAAGGATTTCCCTTGCTCATGCCACATTTGGAACAGTATTCTGAATCGCAGCTACTTTGCAAATGTATGGATAATGGATTCTACAATTCTACAACTTCATTTAGCAGATGCTTTTGTCCAAAGTGACGTACATCACAAGCAAGAATTTAGACTGGAGGGAAAAACATTAGTAAGTGCGACAAAGTGCTTCAAGTTGATTGGCCACAAGTTCTGCCATCCAGTTCCAGGTGAAGTGCCAGTTGTTGTTGGGTTTTTTTTTGTTTGTTTGTTTCTTTTTTGGGGGGGGGGGTAAAGATAATGTAGCCACAGCTAATCACAACAAATACTTCAAGTCAACAATATCGTTCAACATTCAACAGCATTCAATATTCAGTGCTAAATATTCAATAGGAGCTGTGTTTTAGACCTTCTGATTCATTCTACCCCTGAGGAAAGAGAGGAGAAGGGTCAGGTTAAGTGCCTAAGTGTTCCCTGAACAGTTGAGTCTTCAGACATCTCTTAAAAGTAGAAAGGGACTCTGCAGATCATAAGGAGTTAGGTAATTCATTCCACCAGTTGGGAACAGAAGAGGAGAAGAGTCAAGCTAGAGATTTAGAGCCAGGCTGGGCTGGGAGCACCAGGCGTCTTCCACAGGCAGAGCGTAGTGGGCAAGAGGGAGTGTAGACCTGGATGAGGGACTCCAGGTAGGCAGGAGCCGTTTTTTGAGAGCTTGTAATAAGAAGAGCTTTGAATATGATTGGAACTGCCACTGGAAGCCAGTGAAGAGAGATTAACAGCGGGGTGACGTGCTGTTTTGGGCAGGTTGAAGACCAGATGTGCTGCTGCATTCTGGATCATCTACAGAGGTTTAAGTGTACACGCAGGGAGGCCTGCTAGAAGAGAGTTGCAGTAGTCAATGCAAGAAATCACCAGGGCCTGTACCAGAAGCTGTGTGGCCTGTTGCGTCAGGTAGGGTCTGATCCAGGGTCTGATCCAGGGTCTGATCCTCCTGATGTTGTAGAGAGACAAGACCGAGCAATCGAGGCCACATGAACCTTAAAAGGTCAGCAGGTCATCAATCATGACACCCAGATTTCTGGCAGAGTTTGTGGGCAGAAGTTGATTAGATTCAAGCATGACACTAATCTGTGGTTGAACGGAGGGACACGCTGAAAAGATGAAGACATTTACATGAAAAAGATATTATTGCATGCACAGGAGTGCTCTAGTTGAGTTCAAGTTGCTGATTATATCAGTATCGACTATCAGGAGCATGTTATTGTTGGTTATCAGTATCACCTCAAAACTCATATCATGCATCCATCCCTAAATTAGACTCTGACAGAAGAAGGGGAAGAGGAAAGTGAAAAAAATAGATAGCAGCTAGCTTAGGGGTTAAGACTTAAAGTTATTTTTAGCAGATCCTGTTACTCCAACCTTGGCATCATAAAAATCAGCATTTTTACTATCAGGTATGTTTATTAAGGCATGGCAGGTGGCCAATCCAGTTTATAGTACCACAGCATTTCCTGGCATCATGCTGCTTCACTTAAAATATGATTCAACTGAAGGCAGGAAAATAGCTTTCAAATTTGGGTCAAAGACACCGCTTTTCTGGTACAAAAATCTGTATTAGCAGATAACCTGAGGGAGGGAAGATATCAGAGTCATTTAAGGAGGAGAAAGACTTAATCATGAGTAAGGTCCCTGAGATATGTTTGAAACAGGACAATGCATGGTTTGGTAGAATAGACAAGGGGTTCCCAAAGCGTGGGTCGGGACCCCCTGGGGGGGCCAGACAAAAATTGAGGGGTCGTGAGATGTCTTCCAGAATGTTTTTCTTTTTTAAAGTTATGTAAAAATAGTAAATTTTACACATTATACTAAAAAATAACGACAAAAATTAATAGCTAACCTTGAAATAAAACCTTGAAAATAGAAAATGTAATGAGTTTTCTGCCTCTCTGTTTGCCAGATGACTCCTAAGTTTGGGGTTAGTGAACAGTTAATTATCAAAAGCATCAGTAACAGTAGATTAATTCATAACAGCACATGAAACACAGCTACATGCTCATATAGGTAGGCTAATTTTCTGCAGACCAGCTAAATGAAGCCTCATTAAATCACTTTGCGGGACAGTGGGGGTCGCGAGTATCTTGGCACCTATATTTTGGGGGTCGCGGGATGAAAAGTTTGGGAACCCCTGGAATAGACTGTCAAACTACATGCATGTTAAGTGGTCACAGGAACTACCAAGCACACA
Source organism: Notolabrus celidotus (assembly GCF_009762535.1). Classification (NCBI taxonomy): domain Eukaryota; kingdom Metazoa; phylum Chordata; class Actinopteri; order Labriformes; family Labridae; genus Notolabrus; species Notolabrus celidotus. The sequence continues at coordinate 17,908,934 of NC_048281.1, forward strand.
TTTGCCATTTGTGCACTGTAGTTTCTTGTGACTTATCACCCATATATTTGCATAAACTAACACTATTGGTCCAAATAATTTTTTGGTCAAGCTCTAAAATAACTCCTACACACACTGCACATACATATATAATAATAACAATAATAAGGCCCACTTGAGTTTGCAGCAACAGTGTTCCAGGCAGAAGCAGCCTGAGCTTGAGAGGTCTACCTGATTGTTTTTGTTTTTCTTCAAAGGATTTTCTTCTTATCTTTGCTGTGTTTTAAAACAGTCTCACACAAACCTGTACAGGGATGTTCCCAATGAATTTCACCCTCAGCTTCCCACATTAAGAGTGACCCGGACCGTTCATATTCCTCCATCTGAAAAGATGCTAATTTCCTCTTTACAAGCTTCTCCCACTTCATCAGTAGTACTGCACGGACCATCTGGGAAGCTTTCATACCAGGGGCTATTTGCGGAGGTTAGCTATCTCATTGGCAGGGCATGTATTCCTCACAGCGGTTCTGATGAAAAACAACATAATTTTCTGTCAAACAGGATTTCGACTTGACTGGAATTATAGGTTTTTGTTGACTGAAAGGCTTATGAAAGTATAATCAGAATGATGGAAAAAATGCTTTCAGCCACCAGAAGCCACATAAAAATGGCAGCCTTTTCTAGTCACAACAGAAATACAGGCTTAAAGAAATATCAAGAAGTGTAGTTGACTGTAAATGTTCCTGTTAAAATAGAAAAAAATGAATACATTTATGTATCATCTGCAAACGTATATAGCTATAATTTCATGTACCCTGTACTTTTAAAAGCAGCGGGAAACGCCTGCAGCACCTCCTTTTGGGAATCTGACAGATTTCCTTATCTTTCACTTGCAGCATGGTAATGATTTTGCACTCCACACAAACACACACACACACTGTCCTCTCTGCTCCCTGTCTAAATGTCCATCACAAGCTCTGACACTGCTGCCCTGGGCTAATTCTTATCTCATTCCAAAAACAAGGCAGCCTATGTCCAGCTGCATTAAGAGCTTCAGAATCAGACCACAGAGTTATTTTAGATCTCACACAGACACAATTCCCTCACCATTCACTGACTTTTAACCCAAGTAGACGGGCACAATCTGGACTTCCAGATAATGAGTATAATCAGCAAAATGGTCTCAGTAAAACTCAGCTGATATCCAAGGCTGCCCGTCTCATATCACGACCGACTCACGAATGTAGACAGATAAATGATGATGCTTTCTGATGTTGACTGTTTGCATCTCTAACCATCTGCTTATGCTCTGGCGACAGAGACATGTTTGGGTTTGGTACCACCAACGGTGCCACAGGCAGCTTGCTGAAGTCTCGTCCGAAGAAGTCTTAGTCAATTAGACTAACCATCTGCACAGATGAATATTTATTATCTGCAGCACACAACTCTGAAAACAGGTCCCTCCAGTCTTTACGAGACACTTTTCCACTCCTTTTGAGACAAGTGTTAACCACCAGACATTATGAACTGTTTTCCAAAGTGACACTTAATTTGTCATTGATGTGAAAAGTCTGGTACAGTGCTATCAGCCATATTTGCATTCCTTGCTCATTGAATTTGAGTGCTGCTTATACTATGGGTGCTGTTGTCACACTAATATGATACTGTCCGCAGTGATACAACTGGACACAGTTCAGATCAACACTTGAAAGAAAAGCCTGTGTGATGCAAATGGATAAGACAAGATAGTTCTCTGTTGCTGATTGTTTGGAAAAGGACAGCAATTTAAGTTCTATGCTCATGGGTACTTCAAGAAGAGAGGGTGGAAGCATTCGCAAGTCCAGATCTTTAGTGTAGGTTGACTTTCAAACCACACTCATGGGTCTCTATTATCACAAACAGATAGTAAAGTGGTCCGTTAAACATCAATAGTTATTGAGTGCTGAACAAATTGTTTATGGAGCATTAAGAGCTGAAAACACTTGGAAGCTATAGTATTATATAGATAGAAATACAGAGTTGTGGCATATTAGCATTGGCCTCCAGTAAAATTGCTTATCAACACCTACCAAAAGAACATGAGGTAATAGAGCTCATCCCAATAAGCCCATTAGGCCAGTGACTGTAGCTTCTTTACAACCCAAACAACAAAAAGATTAGTTGTAACTCCATGGTGGTTTCAAGGTGTGGTATATAGGCACATACGTGATTCTTACCATCCTGTATTTATGTGGATGTACATGATATGCTGGCTTGACAGACAATTCTGTAATCCCCTGGATGTGGAAGGAGTAATAAAACGCACTGTAAACGCAGCAGCAAGATGCCAATGAACACTCACTCTCAGAGGTAACCTTGATTTGATGTTATGGCAAATTAAAAGCATCATTATCACATCTGAGGACGCGTTGTTCAACGCAGTAAACGTGACAGTGTTTGCCCTGATGAAATGTATACACGCAACAGAAAATAAGGATACAGTCTGCTTACCTAAATTATGGATGTAGTGAACCAGTGACCTGTTCCAGCCTCGCACTCAGGCAACGTGTTGAACGCACACAACATGACCTAACATACAGTACACATAATGGCTAAATTAGACTCGGTACATTGCTCCAAACGACGCGCAACATCTCGTGACGACACCTAAGTTACAGTCCATCTTAATACAGAGTAGTCCACGGTCCCGCGTGATACTGTCCGTCCAGTAATGCCGCTCGTGGTACCTGTTTGGACTCCTTGATAGGATTTGTCCCTCGTTGAGTCACAGTGCACCGCCGATCATGCACAGCCTTCATTAATTTCTCCCACTCGATTTAAATGCACTGCGGTCAATGCAGCATCCGTCTCCGCACGCACCTGTTCTCCGGCTGAATATTATAACGGTAAGAGGGGACAGGCGAGATAATATTCAGCAGCACAATCTAACCTCAGCTCACAACCGACCTGCCAATGTCTCCTTTTAGCGCTCCGATTGGCTGAAAGAAACGTCACTCATGAAATCTTCTTGAAGAAGAGCGTCACGGGCGTCTGGTAAATGTAGGCGACTGCAGCGTCATCACCACTAGGCGAAATACAATCATAATACTGCGATTTAACATGCAAAATAAGATTTTTTTTGCGTTACTGTTGTTTATTTTAATTACTTTTAGCTTGCCTTCACTCAGAATTCATAAAATACATGATAAGAGGCTTTCTTTGAATTTGTTTTTGATAAGTAAGGATGTACTCAACTTTAATGACATTTGCAAGGGTGGTCTCAAAGCTCTCTTAAAATGTGTTTCACGTTTTATATTAAAGTATAGATGTCAGAAACTCAAACTTTTTATTCTAGTTGGGTTGTTTTTAGAAATATATTTATTAGGTTTTTTTAACAGTTCAAACAAATACATATACACTTGGCTCACATATATATCCTGCTCTACTCTGGGAATCTGTGTTCAACTCTTGAGTGACCCAGCACTTGGTACTATGGTCATTATTGTGGTGATGTTAATTGTTGATGATGATAATGGAAGGTTTCAAATGGTTTGGTTGCTTCATTGTAGATGTTCCTTATTTTATTTAAAAAAAAAAAAAAAAAAATCCTTACTTACTTTTGTGCATTGCCTTCACACTGCTTGGCAGTACCTGCACCCAAACTGAATGAAGCACTTTGTTACTCTTACTGATCTTGTTTCCTCTTGTCTAGATCTTTGCTTGTGTTGTTCTTGTTCTCGTATGTACGTCGCTTTAGATAAAAACGTCTGCTAAATGACATTGTAACATTGTAACATTGTAACATATCATGGTTAACATTCAAGTTAAGTTAATACAGGTGTCAAGCACAGGATTCACAATGTACTTTGCAGAGGTGCAAAAATGGAGGAAAAGAAAGTAAAGGAATAAATACATTTGTTTATTCTAGTGTTTGAATGAGATAAAATGCACAAAATGAAATGCATCTTGATACTTAATTGATAGGTTTTCTTTGTAGTAAATGAAGTTCAAAATACAGCAGTGACATCATATCCGAAGTTAAGTCTTTATTGCTTCCTACACTTATCTTAGTGTTATACAAATTATCAAAAAGTGATTTTAATAAACATAGTAGAATCATATATCTTTAAATTTGTAAGTTAAAAAAAAAAGATTTTTTTACTATCATGATGCACATCAGAAATTCCTTCTCTTCTTCCTGCTGATGTTTATTTTCACAGAAAGAACTTTCATGATATAAGCTGAGGGTAAGTGGGACATAACTTACAGCCGGGTAGTGATTAAATCAACACTTTATTACCATGAGAAATTACACACATTTACAAGATGTGCATGTGTCTATGACTTTTAAATCTATTTTTGAAGTATGTTTATATTACAGATTTTACATGGCAGGCCTCTGGTGAATCATGTTGAACAATACTGCCATCTGCTGATACTGCTAAGGGACCGTCAGTGTTGTACTGGCCTTGGGCAATGTGGTAGATCAAACCTACACCCAGCATTTAATTAACATTTAGTAATTCAACATGACATTGGGATACTGTCAATAAAGCACCCTCAGACACTGTAAACTATTTGTTTTATTAAAAGCTTTCTATTGCTGGGGCACTGGTGGCCTAGCGGTCTCAGCGCCCCACATACAGAGACCACAGTCCTCGTCGCAGGGGTCGCCGGCTCGATTCCCAGCCGGTCGACCTCCTCCTGCATGTCCTCCCCTCTCTCTACTCCTACTCTACTCTATTTCCTGTCTCTCTTTAGCTGTCCTAAAAAATAAAGGCAAAAAGGCCAAAAATATACATATATATATAAAAAAAAGCTTTCTATTGCTTTGTTAGTGTAACTCAACCGAAACAAAGCATTTTTCAAGGGGGGCATGACATTCTAAGTTTTGCCCTAACCTAGAGAGTCTAAGGGTGCGTCTGACCCTCCTGATAAAAAAATATATCATTTCTGGCAATTATATGTGCTACTTTTAAAGCCACCTTAAACAATAATATCAATTTATCAAATATTCTGCAAACCATGTGGATCATGTTGAAAAAACAAACAATAACTGCCAATGGAAAGAGAAAAGCAAAGAGTACAGAGGACAAGAAAGAGATATTCTTTCAGTTTTAATTGCTAATTGTTCACCTGTTTAGTTACGTGATGAGTCCGCCTATGTTACGTATGACTGCACCACATCTGCTGCTGGTTGTTGACCTCCTGTACCACAGGTATACGCATCAAGTGGCTTTGCAGAGTCTTCCCCAGAGTTGGAAAACCCTGAGAGGAGCTGCAGTAAATATCTATACAAGAAATCTTGGAATTATTTGATATTATTGAATGTATGATAACAGAAATCTGTGTGTGCAGATACATACCTGAGGCAGGCTAGCTCCTCACAGTTGAGGGCTATGCTGACTGGTGTAATTAAGATTTTGTGTTAAAAGTAGCAGACTTATGTTGGTAATTTCAACTTTAAGACTTTCAACATGAGCAAGCTTCAATGCATCAGTAGGAAGGGAGGGGTCGCTGATCACACTGCCATCAGTTTGTGTGGACTCAGGAGGAGGGCTTTCTTAGCTCCTTTGCCTCCTTCAGCCCGAAACTATCTTCTTATTCTATTGGATTAAAGTAATGGTACAATGTTACAATGTCATTTAGCAGAAGCTTTTATCCAAAGCGACGTACAAACGAGAACAAGAACAAGTAGAAAAATAAAATTGCTTACTGAATAATGAAAATTATACATGTGATGTATATAATGTGTGATGTTCACATTAAATGCAGAATAGGTTGATCAGCTGGTGCCACTAGGACTGTGCACTAGATAGGAAGTAGCTAAATATGAATAATTTTAATCTGAGTTGATGCCATCAAGATTTCTTCCCCTTTCTTCCCAACACTCTTAATTGCAACAAAGACTTAAGTTGAAATGTAGACAAATACTCCTGGACTCTAGCTTCTCTACTCTGAGATTTCTCTTGGGTTCAGTAAGGGAAGAATAAAGATTTCACATTCTCAGCCTCTCCAGAATCCGTTTTTTTTTCTTGGCGGTGTCAATAATAATAAAGCCTCTGGAATTCCATCTTGTCCAACCTTGGACTCCTGTAATGCATTAGGGGTTGACATCTCCTGGGTTCCAGCGTCTTTACCCTCTGTTTCCTCTTTTGTGGTGTTAGAAGCATATGTTAGCTCCTGGACTAATGCCTCTCCACGCTCAGACTCTGTGATGGTCTAAGGAATCACTTTAGCCTCCTGGGCTTCTTACCCGCAGACTCCTCAAAAGTGTTGTCACTACTAATAAAGTGAAACGCTGATAAAATACATATTAGTATAATATGTCAACGATGTATCATATCTCAACTTAAACAAGATCGAATAAAACAGAACATATCATGTTACTTAAGCAGGGGATGGCAGATTTTTCCCATGTGAGGTATGATAGTGAGGTGCCAATATTTTACCTCACTGTGAGTTGGAGCTCAGATTGTTCAAACCTCTTGAATTTCTTCTGTTTAAAACATTTAGACATGATTACATACAACAGAAGAATACTATTTCACTACCAAAACCATAAAAGGATGAATACAGTCAAATTCAGTGCAAATCCTCTCAAAGTCAGTCACAACTTCTGCTTACTCCAAGGCCTGGTCTCCCAACAGTGTTGAAAAGCATATTTAAATAGCAAAAACAACAAGCAGTCTATGAAATCAGCTATGCTTCATTTCACCTTATTCTACATACATATGTTGTACATTACTTAGTCATTATATTAATTTGCATAATTATGTGGGTTTTATGTGTGTTACAATCCCCCCCTGCTCTTAAGACGTAACACTTGACTTCTGGTGTTCAAATCAATACCGTGACTCAAATATTAACACTGTGACTAAGAATATATGATAACTGAATCAAGTGAAACAAAAATACAAGTAGCCAGGAGTACATTTCTAAATAGTTTAAAGTGCGTTGATGAATGCCAGTAAAACCATTATTGTTACAGTTGTCCCTGTCTCTCTCTTTTTTGGTTTTAGAAGGGATTCAAGCTATAGAGCAAGTTTTTATGTTATACCTAACCTTTCTCTGGTAGCATACAGATTTGAGTTGACAAGGACCCAAAAAAGTGTATTTCTCTAGATATGAAACTACTTTAGTTTTTAACACACATATTGAGTATTTTTGGGGGGAATACAAAACAATGTTTTGGGTGACATTGTTGAAATATATGGAAGCATGTGTTATTTAATGTTTAATTAGTCTGCATTGTTATGTCACAAAGCGTTTCAAAGAAAGTCAGTGCTTCGACCTGCTTCACCTCTATCTCACCAGTAGGTCACTCAGGTCTTCTGACCAGGGCTTGCTGGTTGTCCCTCGAGCTCGTCTAAGGACAAAAGGTGACCGTCCTTTTGAAGTGGTGGCACCAACATTGTGGAACGCTCTTCCTGTAAATATTCGTTCAGCTGTCTCTGTTGTCGCCTTTAAAAAACTCTTCAAGACACATTTATTCAAACAGGAACTTCGACTCACCTTGTACAGACTAATGTTTTAATTATGCTATTGTCTGTTTCTTTTATTGTTTTATGATTTCATTTTTTATGATTTCATTTTAAATTGAATATATTTTCTGTGAAGCACTTTGTGATTTTATTCTATGAAAGGTGCTATACTAAATAAAATTGACTTACTTACTTACTTCTTTTGCTGTTTAGCGAGACTTGTTAAACTTTTGTGCAGATAATGAGGGAGGGTTAGAAATGCTTTGACTTTAATTTGCTTTCAGACATCATATTGGCAGTCGACTGATGTATTCATCACCAACTATCTGTATTTTCTATCTCTGCTTGTTGCATAGCTTCTTTCAAATTATTTTTTCAGTATGGAAGACACGAGACATAATGGAAAAAGCAAAATTCAATTTAGCTGCTAAAGTTTCAAGGCTCTTATATTGCGCATTAGCCTACAGGGACACCATGTCTTTCTGTCAACCTGAAGGACAGCCAGTTTCTTATACAGTAACAGATGGGCTTTTGACACTTTGGTGAGATAATGTATAATAAAACATCATAAGAAATAAAATAAAATAAAAAGAAATAGAAAAACGTTTCCAGTTTGCAAGGCGTTGTATTGAGTTTTCATCATTTCCATAAGTATGCTGATGAGTGAGTGTCTTTAAATATGAAAAGTGAGTGTGTGCTTGCGTATTTTTCATCTCCTAGTAACATTCAATGGATATAGAGAGGGAACCTGAGCAACTTATCTCTTTTCAGGTAATAGTGTCAACTACAAATAAATTAAAACAATTCATCCCTTTTGAAACGAATCGACAATCCAATAAACCTAGAGAAACTTAATAAGTAAAAAAAAAAAAGGAGCATTGTGGCTCAAAATCAATACAGAGAACATAAACAGGGGCTAAGAAGATGAGTGCATGAATGCACACAAGCATACATAATAAACATAGAACACAATGTACCACATGTCCGCCTTACTGCACGCGGACATTGATGAAACGCGCGCGCACTTTTGTCGTACGGTGGCGCTCTTGCAGCTTCGCCCTTCCGCTCACGCGCTCCAACGCAGGCAGGTTCTGCTGTGAGGCTATTTAACCGCGGGTTGGTGAATTCATTCCTCTCTGAAATTGGCAGCAGAACACATGAAACCTCCAGTAATGCGATGCCAAAGCAGCTTGTTGAACTCCAAGAGAAGTCCATCGGTTCAGCCCCTCCTCATCAGCACTTTTATGACTATTTCTCCGGGATTGTGCACGGCGCGTCTTTTTTCATCCCTCGCACTTTAAAGTTTGACTTTGAAAAAAGTGGAAATGAACAACACCGGGCTTAACCAAACTGAAGCTGGACTGCTCAACAGGACGGAGGAGATTTTCTGCTGCAACTTTTCCTCCGTGGTGACTGATAATGGCTTTGTGGCTGCCGCTCCGGATGAGAGAAGCCTCTTCATCATGAGGGTGGTCCAGATCGCCGTCATGTGCGTTTTGTCCCTCACCGTGGTGTTTGGCATTTTCTTCCTTGGATGCAACCTGCTCATAAAGTCAGAGGGAATGATTAACTTTTTGGTAACGGACAGGAGACCGTCGAAAGAGACAGAGGCAGTTATTGTTGGAGCCTACTGATAGACGTGGACCTGTGTGTTATGATCTGAATCAGATGGAGACAGATGGGAGACAATGCAACTGCCTCAACTAAGCCCCCTGTTTTCATACTTCTATTAGAAAAACCTCAGAAGAATCTAGCCCCAGGTTTCCAGGGAGAAACGGTGACTGAGCCTCACCTAATTTCTTGTGGCCTTTTAATGCCAACAAAGACTCTTTCATCTTCAAGAGGTATACAGCTTTTTAAGCCTCTTTGTTTAGAGAGTATTCAACCAAGCACTGTTGTATTTCCAGTAGTTGGAGCACAGTTTGTAACATAAGTGAAAAGTCTTCATTTTTGCCTCCTATATTGCTAATGCAATGGAGAAATTCATGTTTATAAATGTACTGTATGTTGTATGTGTTTTTGCATACAATATGCAACATATTAATGAGTGTTTTTCTCTGGATTTCCTTGTGATAACTGCATGACTGTCTGCGTGGGCGGTGGGGAATCTCATACATGCCATGTAGTCTTGTTAATTGGAATAAATTCATTTCTGTAATTAAAGATTTCCTCTTCATTAGGGTCTATTTTTTCACCATGAATGGAGGGATATCACCCACACCACGCCCTCTGTCAAAGTAATTTCAGAAACTCAAATGACTCTATAGAGAGCTTTAATTTAGATAGGCTTCTGTTTATGAGAAAACTACATTGATAAGACTGAATAAATGTCATTGAATCCAGCACGAAATTAAATTTTCTACTAGCATTAATTTATATAGTGTTTTTCTGCTCATATTTTTAAGGATGATTGAACGCAGACGATCTATCTTCACACTAAATCCTCTTTCCTCTTACTTTCTTTTTTCCATTTTTAGATAAAATCAGAATCTTGTATACCTCTTCCCACTTAATTTCATGCACCAACAATACTATACAAAGACCAAAATATATTCCCAATATTAAATTAAAAACTGAAATCTTTTCTTTGGGTTGGATTTTAATCCATGCACCGTGTCCCAGCCTTCCTCCTTCCGCCTCTGCATCTGTTGTGCTCCACACCTGTCTCACCTGGACATCAGTTCCCCAGGGTGACACCAGCAGCCTCAGAAATGACTTGTCACGTCAACCCAGGGAGGGTAAAGCCACCAGGCAATATGCTCCTGTCTGATTGCCCACCTGTGCTCTATATAACGGAGTTAAATAGTTTGAATCTAGCTCTAAATTGCCCTTCACCTCAATTTCTCCCTCCTCATCCTGTTTTCCTCCTCTCTTTTCCCGATCCACGTGTCTGCCTTGACAGGGCCTTATTCTGTCTGGTCATGGATGGCTGCTGCTTGTCAGGAAACATGGACCAAAACTGTCTGATGCTAAGAACTTGATTTTTTCATGTTGGATTTGAAGAAAGTGGTACAACCATCACAACAAATGTTGTCAGGAAGTGTATTTCATTTCAAATAAGATAAACTTTTCTACAAGAGAGCTGAAACCGAAGAACATTCTGTAGTATTTGTAAAGTAAAATGATGCAGTACAGTTGTAATGGGAAAAATTATGCGTCTCTTCGGCTCACGATGTTTAGTTTCTTGCAGTACGATGTATGATGTTGATTGGGAAAAAGGTTCATCGAGCTAAAGAGTGCACTTTAAAACAAAATATTTAAAAGAAAGACTTGATGAGTTTAATGGTCACTACTTTGTTTCCATCAGAGCTTTATCTGAAAACCTGAAAAACGAAGAAAGGAGTATTTATTTAATATCAAGCCAACACAGTAGGTTATAAGTGACAAGATCAATTTTTACAATGGTAAATCAATTTGGATAAACTTTCACGCCTGTCATAATTTCAGCTGTGATGAACAATACTGATAACTGTGTGATGTGCTTTCTTCACTGCAACCTCAGACCCCATTCATAGTTAGAATAAAACATTAACTCTAATCAATTTCCAGAAAATAAAGACATTTGTAATAAATTATGCAGAGGATTAAGACAACAGGGGGAAAAAAACATCCAAACCCACTAAACATCGTCCAAATTACAGCGCAAAAAAAACAACTATCTGAAAAACTCATTGACCTGATTCCATATGTTATGTTGCCGGGAAGATAATTAACAATTTCAAGCTAACTTAGAAAGGAGAATTACTTTCCATATGTCACACCGAGTCTTTCTCTCTGTTTTGTGTGATTGCTTTCATTAGGGGGTGCTGGGAATAGCTCCCGAGGAAAATGTGGCAGTTTAATATCCAGCAGAGAACAATTTTCGGTCTGCAGCTGAACCAATGTTGGTTCATCCAGCTGTGTCTCACTCATGCACATTTATTCAGATCTGAGATCTGATTCGGACTGATTTTTGAGACCCTGACTAGATGTAGAATGAAATTTGAAATGATGATACAAGTTTGAAAATTGGAGCTGTATTGTGAAAGTATCAGTGGGAATTTACTGCCGGGAGTCAGTTTGTTGATAGGCAGTCAGCACTGGCAGCAAGATCTCCCACATCTGCCAGACACCAAAGAACAGGGAGATTTAGGAGATAGCAAAAGCAAACAGTCATCTATTCCTCTGGCAATACTGCTGTCAACAAACTCTGAAGGGCTTATGAACAACTCCCCTCCCTGATATTGGTGCTGTTACTCTAAAAAAAGCAAGTTACAAAGCAAATGTATTAAAAAGAAACATGTCTCCATTCATAACTTTTGCCCGGTGTTATAGTATTTTCTCATATTTCTTCTCACAGGCAAGAAGTGCTGAAAACAACACAATCATATTTTCATCATGTACCTCCAGCCTGCTCAGAGACACTTATATCACAGGTCAAAACAGCATCGGTGTCCTATGTGTGCTGTATGTCGACTGTGTGCAGCTGTGACAGCATCTGCAGGGTGTTGATTGTGAGCTAAAAGAGGCTTCAGGTCCAGGCTCACTGTCATCTGATTGGCTGGCGGGATGGAGGTCCAGTCGATGAACTGGAAAGGGACTAAAAGCTCCAAATAGCAGCAGGGCAGCCACAATCGTCTCCTGTGTTTACTTCTATCTCCCCCAGAAGCCTCATTATCCAGCCTTTCTCTTCAGAGTTCTTGCATTACTTCTTGTTCTGTGGTCAATCTTTCAATGTTGTTGCCCCTGTTATTTATGTCATCGAATAACATGTTTTTTATTTGAAATGTTCCAACACTGGATTTCTTGCCATGAAAATAATATTTGATCTACACACCATATTGATTTTATAATGTGGAGTTAGATCTATAAACACACTTTCTGAAAGAAGCTCAATAGATAATTCTTTTTATAAAGTGAACACTGGCTGTGAAATGCAGACATTTCCATCAGCAGCCACAAAAGCCCATTCAGTCTGAACCAAGCTGTCGCCGACATCCTGCGGCGTCAGGATTCCACGACAGCGGCAGTAATTGTGGCAGTCAAGCTGTGACAAATCCATGCAGACGGGTTATGAAGGATGATTCCATTAGTTGACGTCTCTGATTCAACTTATGGGATGAGTCATGGCTCTGTTGTACCGCTGATTGTTTCGCACTTAAACATCACAGGGATTTAACATCTGAAGACTCCTGCTATTAGCACTTTTCTGTAATCACTTGTACCTGTGTGTGTGTGTGTGTGTGTGTGTGTGTGTGTGTGTGTGTGTGTGTGTGTGTGTGTGTGTCTGCGTGTGTGCGTGTGTGTGTCTGTGACAGAGAGAGAAGGGGGGGGTAAGGCAGGAGAAAATGAGAAGTCTGTTCATCTGATGTAGAAATGCACCCTTTTGTTTGAGAGCAGAAATGACAAGTCTCCACCAAAAATCCCATTACCTAAATCTTGAATAGGATCAATACATTTTAGTTGTTGTTTTTCAAATTACTTAGGTAAAGAGGCACCTTTTAAAGTTTTTGCACCAGAAATTGCTTGAAAGACTACATGATTTTCCAAAGTTTTAGTTTGCAGTAAGCCAATCTAAGAACCCATCTGCAATCATCACCTATCATTGGCTGAAGATGCTATGTGATATATACCTCTGGGAATGGATGCCAACTTTTCAGTAATACCAGTGTGGTGTTCAGTGACTTCCAGCCAACACTTCCTTTTCCGTGTGACGTTCTTCTGCAGCATAAACTCTGTAATTTTTGGTCCATTACATCCCTCGGAGTAGTGCCAGTTCATCTTTTTCAAGTAGGTCTCTGCTCAACAGTGGAAGGAGGTTTTACTCTGGCTTACTTCAGCTGTATGAGTCTGAAAAAGAAACCTACTTTCTCAACATTTTCTTACAATTCAAGGGTGGTAAGTTTGCTGAAATAACATTGTGATAAAGATGTGTATAAAGCAAAAAACAACTTTTTAAACGGCTGTTTGTTGAGAGGAGGTTAGATCTGTAATTTGTGATGTATTTCAATAATAAGGCTAAATGCTGGTTGGTTTTTACAGCACAGTGGCAGGCAGATCTATCACTGAGAGTTTAAATGTTTGATCTACAACCGATAGAAGTTGGTTTGTCATCACGGCATGTGCGTTCCACCTGTTTTTGCTCCATGCAGACTAAATTTCCTGCATACATCAAAGCCTGCTAAGACCATACTCTATATAATACATGGTTTTAGCCTCAGTGATATCACACATTGGTTTCTGACGAAGTTTTCAAGCCTATCGTCAGTGGACGGCCATGTCAGGAAAGCTGACAGCTGATCTTACTACAGGCACAGAGGTGGTCAAATCAGCCGTGCCTCTAACTATGCAAAACTGTAACCTTAATATCTTCAAAACTAAAGTTATAAAAAACAATTCAACCCCCCCAAATGTGCAGATAGAGAAATGAGCTATAGGCTACAGGCCAAATCAATTTTTGAACCAGGCTGTAAACATACCACAAAAGGGAACCAGACCATTACTGAAAATCCGGACTCCTGAGTATAGATTCTACTCTTTTATGTAGAATCTGTGAATATTTTTAAATTTTGATTTAACCTTTATTTAACCAGAAAAAAAGACCCATTGAGATCGAGATCTCTTTCACAAGGGTGACCTGGCCAAGAGAGGCAGTAACACGTCATAGTAAACAAAACAGACGGATAACAACAACAAACATTAAAATATAAAATACAAGCAATTTGATAAAATAGAGTGCAGAAGTTATTTTACAGTAACAATTTAAGAACACAGGCACTGCTCAAAGGATTCCATTGTTGTTTTCTTAAAGGTGACATATTACGCTTTTTTCATCAATATATATTGGTCTAAGAGGTCCCTAAAACATGTCTTTAAAGTAAATGCTCAAAAAAAAACACTTTGAAATCAGATTTTGGCATGCCGGAAAAAACCCTCTTTTTCAGCCCTGCTCAGAACACTCCGTTTTCCCTCTGACCACGCCCCCTCGGGAAGTGGATGTGGCCTCGGCTCTCCAGCACGTTGATCTAATGTTTCCATGTTGGCTGAATATACACGGCTGCTCACAGATCTGCATTACTTCAACCCTCTGAATTTGATCCAGAATCTGATCCTGACGGAGAGGTACCTGCAGCAGGACCTTTCTGAACCATTGGTCACAGATTTAGTGTTTCTTGTTGTTTATTTGTCAGTATGTAGACATGTGTCTTGGTACACAGCTACGAGCATGTAGCTATGTGGCTATGCTAACTAGCGCTAGCACTTTTCCATGAAACATAAAAAATCATCCACTAGATCTTCAAATCTGCAGATGTGGGGAATAAAACCGACCTCTGTGTTTAATAAGACAGCCTACAACTAGCATGCCTTCCTCCTAAGCTTCTTGTTAGCACACATTTGTGCAGGTAATGAAAAACGGAGGAGGGGTTGAGTTGTATTTTATACAGTCTATGGGCTGAACAGGCTCCGAGCTCTGACCTCCGTTACAGACCGGATGGTGTTACGACGTAACAAAAACACGGAAATCTGAAATGGCTCATTTTAGCACACATTTACAGAAAGGTGGAGGAATCAAAACAGGGGCAAAATGGATATTTTTCATTTTTGGGGGGTTTTTAGGCATGCCAGGGACACATATTTCAGGTAGAGAACCATTAAAAGTCGATTTTGCATGATATGTCACCTTTAAGACAGAGTGGAAAGCTTCCAATGAAACAAGACAGTCTCAGTTCAGATTGGAGGGCATTCCAAGCAGAGGGGGGCGAGAAACTGAATGCTTTTTTCCCGTTTCAGATACAAATGTCATTTGATCGTAGGGCATAACGGTTTCCAGTTCTCTGAAAAAAAATGCATCCAGTGAGTATATCTCCTTACAGGAGAGGAAGGCATGCCAGCTTTAGTGTACAGCTCACAGTGGTGGGTGAGGCAGCTACAACCAGTGATAAACCTCAGAGCACAGTGGTAGAATGGAACCAAGGTCTGTAGGCAGCTGGATGAAGCACACATATACACAACATCGCCATAATCAAGTGCAGACAAGAATAGAGGAAAGCACAGAGGAATATAAACAAACTTCACAGCTGCCCTCACAGCTGATTGATTTGAGTTGTATTGAGTTGTATCACCTTTCAGTTTTTTTCACAATTCACTGTTTCACTCAGTACTTACTCTAATCAGCAACAGTTGCAGCAGGTTCTGTTTGAGTCAACGGGCTCCTAAAACTCACATTTCACTACCTGCCCAGTTCCACTAAACAGTAGATAGGAAAAGTAGCAGAGGTAGACAAGGGAACAACAACTAAAAGCTAACTACTTGTTCTTTGTTGGTTTAAATTTACAATGGCTTAGTTACAGCTTGTGTTCATTAAGTCTTCCATAGATAGACCAATTACTTAAGGTTAAGTAGGCCTACTAAAATGGACTAATGTTAGCTTACTACTATTTGATTCAATTGGAGTGACCAATGAAAAGATAATACTGAATACATTCAACACATTAGATTTGACACCTGTTTGTTTAGATCGATGTACAGTAAAAATAAAATTAGCTTACAAATAAGTCTTTAACATAATGGCATGCCAATCCATGAACACATCACAAATGTCTTTGCTAGTTAAAAGACAACAGATGTGTACTTGTTTGGAGTTAGGAAGTAAAGATAGCCATTATAGGAGGAGTAAAACACAAGATTGGTGATAGATTATGAATAGATGATACAAACCAATCATGATAATTTTTTAAAAGAGGACACGTAAAATATTGATATCAAACCTAGATGTGTGAGCTTGTTCTGCCAGATATAATTGATATTAGCAGGTTAAAGGTTACAGTCACACAGGTAATGTTTATGAAGGTCAGGGTAAGACTACGTGACATAGAACAACCTCAAATTATATCATTGTTGTTCAAAAGTTATCATTATGTCTATTCAGGAAACACGGTAATGTCATGACAGGGTAAAGCAGATTTATCTAAGCTAAATAATACCCTGTTAATTTTTTTTTTTTCACGCAATGAGTCACGACAGAGCATCATTAGACCATCAGGAGCACATTAATCCCTGCAGTCATGCAAATGTGTAATGGGTGTTGGCTGCTTTAAAAATAATAGCTGTGATGATGTGATATTGACCCTGAAATCCATTTCAATTGTTGCATGAGCGACTTCAGCTTTATTGACCCTCTGATCATTCAGCCCTCTGGCAGCTACATCAGCCTGAGCACACAGCCTTGTCTCTGAGAGTGAACTATTACTTTGCTGTTAGAGGAAGGTTTCGCCTTACTCCATTACCACAAAGGTAATAACCTTTTCATGAAGGCACTCAAAGCAAAGATGAGTTTCAAGTGTATAGTTTTCTGCAATAAGATAAACTTTCAAGGGAAACTTGCAAAAAAAGATGAAGGCTTAAATAGAATATTTTTTTCCTTTATGGTACTAACACATGCAACACATGCAACACACTATGTCAAGTTTAGTCAGTGTACAGGTGTTAAGGACCATTTTTATCTGAGTAAAACCACCTTAAGTATCCCCCAATCACCATCTTTCAAAGAGCTTAAGTTGACTCATAGTACATTCTGTATGGTACACTCTGTAAGCGTACTCTGCCGCTAATGTAATGCCCCTGAGCCTAAGTAAAGACACAATTAGATGTCAATTTCTAAATCCTCTCTGCCTTTCAAATCAGATTTTCTAATGCATAGCAGCCTGTTGGCTTGGGGAGATCCATTAATAATGGAGGAAGGTGTGAGGAGAAAATGTTTGAACCATAGAGCAAGATTGTAAATAGAAATATGCATTATTTAGCCTAAGGCTTGTCCCTGAAAATACAACACTGTGTGTCCTCTGATTTTTGCATACACTACCGGTCAAAAGTTTGGAAACACCTTCTCATTCAATGGTAATTGTTATTTTAATTATTTAAAACACTGTAGATTAATACTGACGGCATCAAAACTATGAAAGAACAAATATGGAATTATTTAATTAACAAAAAAGTGTTAAACAAACCAGAATATGTTTTATATTTTAGATTCTGTAAAGTAGCCCCCTTTTTCCTTCATGACAGCTTTGCCCCCTCTTGGTAGTCTGCTTCATGAAGTGGTCTCCTGGAATGGTTTCTAATTAACATGAGCCTTGTCAAGAGTTCATCTGTAGAATGACTTGCCTTCTGAATGTGTTTGAGACCATCAGTTGTGTTTTCAGAGGTAGGGTTAGTACACAATGGATAGCCCTATTTGACTACTGTTGTAATCCATATTATGGCAAAACCAGATTATTTCATAGTTTGATGTCTTCAGTATTAATCTACAATGTCGAAAATAATTAAAATAAATAAAAAATATTGCATGAGAAGGTGTGTCCAAACTTTGACCGGTAGTGTATGTTTGTGCATATCTTATCACCTTAGTTTTTATTTTTCTAATATCTGGCTAGGAAAAGTCAAGCTCATCAGAGCTTCTTGTTGTGCCAGTATATAATATGCTGAGGGGCGAGAGTCATGTACTGAGCAGCCTGTCACAAGTAAGAATACTCAAGAAAAGCACTATAAAGCCTATATCACCTGGTTCTATATGCACCTGTCTGAGAGTAACCTTTGGACATTTCCCTCCACTACATCTTTTCATTTCAAAGATGTTTCCAGCAGAAGACCTGCTGGCTTTCCTCTTCTTTACAGTTTGCAGCACCACATTTCTCCTGACCTGTCACCATGGCTCCAGTGGATTTGAACATGTATTTTCATCAAGCTGTAGAAAAGGTCTTTCTCTGGGACGATTGTGCCCTGAGCTCTTTGTGTTGAGATCTGACAGGTGGTTTCAGTGGCTATGAGAGGACCTCAAGACCTCTGCTTTAGGATATGGTTGCTGGCTCACACTTGTAACACATTTGGACTTATACTGTATCCTTATGCCTTTAGCATCCCCATCACCATCATATATTTTCGTAACCCTAACAAACTCATAAAGACTGCAGGACTCACCACTTTCTCCACAGATGGAGAAAAACACATTTGTGTCTAATGCAAAACCATGAACTTATGATTGCTTTTCATAACTATCATCATCATGCTGCTTAATTTAAAGTTTAGAACACAAGATGTTATCATTTTGCTTCTTACATACCACAAATAAATTATTCAGGCCACACCCCTTATAGTTATTGCATTTTGAAAAGTGCAAGGGCTTTTCCTGTACTCTTGGCTGAGCAAAGATACGCTGATAAGAAGCATCCTCCTCAGACCTGACTGTAGAAATCAGCAGTGACAGGTTGGACCTGCCTGCCAAGCAGCAGTGTCCTGCCTGCCTGTGTGGCTCACTCCCGTGCCCCAGCTGTCAGCTGCACTCAGTCACTGCACCAGTAATGAAGCACCTTTGGCTAATTCATCCTTTACCACAACATACAGTGTGCCTGATCTTCTTCTAAGCACATCACTTATTAACTTCATAATTTACGCATGATGAGGCTGTTTTGCACATTTTTTCTCCATATTTAATCTAATATTTTACAGTGTAAATACTGATTTAATTGTTTACTAGATAGCGCTGAATGTTTTACTTTGTTTTATAGGAAACGTAGACACGAGTGCAGGGAATGCTCAAAGTATCTGCCCCATGTTTCCGATCGGATGCTCCTGCACGGCTTGGGAATTCATGCCTAATGGTACACCTCCTGGTTCTGTCACAGCACATGAAAGAAAGTCACAGTGCTGTGTGATAAAACCTCTACAGGGTCATGACTTATTGAGCTTCCTCAAATTGCCTCTCACGGTGCTGCAAGCTCTTCGTCCCTCAGGCCGGGTGCCATTATCGCCTGGCTCCGTCTGCAGGTGCTTTCTAGGGTCACATCACTGACTGCCTCCATTTAAGCAACACTGCAGCTAAGCTCCAGGGAAAATTATGATATTGCATAAGTGGTAGAAGAAGCATCAATTTTCAAACTCAAGTAAAAGTTCTTATATAATTATAACAAACACTCAATTGCAAGTTATGGTACCACATTGCTGACTTGAATGAAAGCACTGATGTATTTGTTGCTAAACCTGAATTATCAAAAGTGAAAGTACTTGATCAGCAGAAAAATGACTCTTGTACATAATAGCACAGCATGAATGTGAAGGGTTGAGCCCCAAAAAGCCTCAGACTTACTTAAATGAAACAAATTGAAAATTCAAAAGGGTTTTGCCCTCTAACTGTTACCTGCTGGTTAAAATTTTAAATGTAAGACCTGTAATGTCCTTATCTATTAAAACAAGTATATTCTTAATATTCTGTACTTTGCAAGTGTAGCATATTTTTGGGGTAAAGTCATAATCTAAAAGGTAGTTAGCTGTCGAAGGTGCTGAACTACAATATCATACCATACCACACTGTGAAATACGATACGATGCGATACGATACGATACGGTACGGTACGATCATAGACTGTATAAATAATGGATGTAGTATCCGTGACGTCACCCATCTGTTCCTGCGCGCTGTTTTGAAGCCAATCGACGGCAGCAGCCATATTGGAAATGCAGAACTCAACCAGGCAGAGTGTGATGTAAAGGGGCGGAGTTTGAGCCTCCTAGCCAACAGCTATGTGTTCCCGTCTGGGAGTCAAGTCAGTCATGTCCTTATTTGGGCAATAACTCGTAACCTAAATATCTTCTGAACCATCGCATTAGAAAAAAAATCACCCCCTGTACAGTGTGTGCCGATAGAGAAATAAGCTACGTAGAGCCAAGCTGTTTTTCTAACCAGGCTGTAAACATGTTTATTAATGCTGCAAAGATCCTCTTTTTTTAATTGGTGTGTATGTGGTTTCCGTTGTTTCTGCAGCCAGCCTCAAGTGGATTCTCAATGTATTGCAGTTAATATTACTTCCGCATGGGCTTCATGGTTTGAGACCGGGGGTTGCCGCTTGGATACGATACGATATGAGTGTAGTTTAATTTCAGCCACAGTAGAAAGAAGTGGGAACTACGGAGATTATTGTCCCATGCAGGCGCCCTTCATCCTTTGTGCTCTGCTTACTGCCTCAGCGAATATGGTGGACATCCATGAGGAACAGAGGGACGATTTTGAAATTGTGTATACTCCAGGGGCTTTTGAATCTAATGTTTGGAAGCATTTTGATTTCCCTATATCAAGATATTAGAAAAAAGAAAGGATGCTAGACAAAAAAAAACATTATACAGACACTGTCAGACTGAGCGGGCCTACACTGCCAGATTACAAGGCAAATCGTCAGTCGAAGAAAAACTTTATCTAGGCCAAAGACTCTAAGCCTTTGCAGCCTCATTTCCCTACAATGGTGCGAGAGCTCTGATTTATTGTGGAATATATAAGATCTGACTGACTGTCTGGATTCAGGTGGGTAATTCAAAGCTTGATCTGAAAAGGCAACTGGACAGTGGCGGTTCTAGACCAATTTTACGGGGGGGGGGGGGGCAGGCTTGTGCCACATGCATGTGTTCCGCCTGTGATATTGGTGCAATACCGAAGCTTTTTTATTTTATAATATTTGTTTGGTGTGGAGGGGGGGCCACAGGGGGTCCAGGTTCAGGGGCACTGGCCCCTGTTGGCCCCTCCCCAGAACCGCGACTGCAGCTTGACTCCGAAAGCCTTTGTCTGCAAGAATTTCTACCAAGTCCAGTTGCCTTTCAGATCAAGCTTTGAATTACCATGACCTGGATGACTGAGAACCTCCACAGACATTCAGGTTAGTAAGAGTATGAATCCCCACCATGGCCATACTGTAATCAAACACCATATTATCAGCTTTCTTTGAAGAGACAAAGGCTTAAGTTACACAGAGCCTCAAGCAAGCAGAAGGCATCTCACTCACCAAGGACAGGTGGACTCCACAAGCTACTCAGAGATATATTAACAGGATGTTTCTCAAAATCTTTTCTTTTATAATTTTGTTTTAGATACAGCAACAAACACAGTATCATAGACTTACCATAATATTATCGTACCCTGAGATTTAATACCGTTACCCACATAGCAGATAGGTCTTGGCCAGATCTGGCATTAAGCCGGCACTGCTGGCTTACTGCTGGCATGGCAAGTGGTATGTCAACCGGATGTGGGCCAGGTCTGGCAATGACGGCATACCACATCTGGCCCGATTGTGGCTTGGTTTATGTGGCCCAGATCTGTCCATGCCGCACCGGGCCTGACCAATTTTGCTATGTGGGATGGATGTACCCACATTGCAAAATGGTCTGGCCCGGTTCTGGCCCACAATACACTTAGACTCGGCCATCATACCACAAAGAATGACGGCCCTTAAGTGGCCCAGATATAGTTTGCCAGAGACAGCCACACATGGGCCAGCTTAATCACAAGCTCAACCTTAATCAGCCCAGATGCGGCATGGACAGATTTGGGCCACATAAACCAAGCCACAATCGGGCCAGATGTGGCATGCCATCATAGCCATATGATACACCTTGTGTTGTCACTGCTCTTAAATCAAAATGTAAGAAAAACTGCAGTTTGATGGAGGCAAGTAGAATACTTTCAATTGGTCATAATGATAATAGGCAAGATAACAAAACCACATTTTGCATTTCCAAAGTCATATAGAAGGAAAACAAGAGAATATGAGAGAGAACAAACCATGTATGACTTTCTGATTAGAGGTATCTCTATCAGAGAAGACACAGTCCTTTAAGAGGGAACTTGCTCAGCAAAGATAAGTTGTTGCACTGACAGAACAGATCTATCAGAAGGCCAGAAAGATACAGTAAGAGACAGAGAAAAAACGTCCCAATTAAAGGAGATGGATGTTCAAGGAAATGAGTCAGCAAAGGAGATGAAGATGCCAGTCTGTGCGAATGATGTTATCTAAGCATTGAAAAAAAGAGTCAATCACTCAGTGTCAGAATCATTCACCTCACTTCACAAGCTAGGTGTGACTTCTGAGCAGGATGACATTTAAAATCGTCACTTATTTAACACTGCTGATCGCAGTTAAGTGTAATATAGGGCAGCAAATCAGGAATCAGGCAGCTCTTACGTACATTTTAAATCTAGTGCTGTGTTATTTCACAGCTCTGTGTGCAAAAAAATAATAGTGTTAAACTGAAAATGACCCCCAAAATATCGGTCTGTTTAAGAGTACTTCTGCACAATTCAAGCTGCAGTTCTTTCCAAGAAGTGTCATCTCTACGGTGTGGTGTGTTTTTGTGTGTAGTGTGACATCTTTCTGTCCTGTGCTCATACTCTGCGGGGGTCAGCATCACATCATGGCCTGTTGCAGTAGTGTGTGTGTGGGTGTGTGAAATGACATCCCAGCCTTGGAGAGCCACACCTTACGACACAACATGTCACAAAGGATCAGCATCCAGCCCGCTTCACTCCAGGAGCCGCTTTCTAAAAGACCTCTGCTGTTCTGTTGTCCTGTCTGTTTATTCTTACCAATGAAAGGTCAGCTGCATCACGTGACCAATAAACTCCTGCCTGTTTGAGTGTGTCAGTTTGCATCAGCTCAGGGTACATCACACAAAGAAGGTTTTAGTTACTTATAATGCAGGTAGACTATCATATTTTAATTAACATGGATTTATTATTCTTAGTTTCCTGTCCCTAAATAACGTTTTCTAATGATGCTCCCTAAACATCTTCTAAAATTGTGCATAACATTTTAATCAGAGATCAAAAACACTTTGATTAGCCTTTAAGTGGCTTCAATTAGATGTTGAAAATTATGATTATGACCTTTATTAAATCAGGAAACAAAAAACAATTAATCAATAAATGAGCTGCAAACCACAGCTCCTCCAGAGTGCTCTCATAAATCATATCTTAGATGCTTATCCCATGAGATATCAGTACGAGACTGTAGAAGTGCTTTAAAGAAAAGGGAAAAAAAATTAAAAATTAGCCTGGCTTTTACATTTGGATCATCCACAAGGCTGCCCGAGTCGCCACATAAAAGGCTCACTCTCAGAGCTTTGCATCTGGCTGGTGTTAGAGATGCTTTGATCTGTGTCTCTGCTTATTTTCCGCTCTTTGTAAGCGTTAAACAGCCCCCTGCTCCCTTTGAGAGGGAATTGATTAGTGATCAAAAAAGGAAAGAGGAGGAGAGGTGTCTTTGTGTCCAAACAGACTCCTACTTGTGTGGGTGGCTTTATCAGAATGGAGAGTGAATGTAGACAGGGCAGCTGGACAACACAATATTAAGACAGCTGGATCCTAAAAGGTAGCTCAGACATTAAAGTGCATATACTTGCACTTTCTGCAAACAGTATTAATTGCTGCTTAAATGAGATGTCAGTCACTGATTATTGGAGACAAACTCATCCGACCATTGACTATATAAAAAGATGGTTTACATTTATCTATTCATTTTTTTTAAACGTTGATTTATACAGGTCTCATTGACACAAAGGATCTCATTCTCTAGAGATATTTGTCTGGGACAAATCTTACAACACTGAGTGACAGAGACACAACACAAAGAACTTGTTGCTGCTCCCGACATGACAGCTTCCCAAAAGTGAAGCCAAAATATTTGGAGCTCCACCTACTCATCGGCTGCATCATGGGTAATAAAGCAAGCTTCCTTTAGGTTAACAGATGAAAAACAAGGCAGGAGTGTTTTTAAAAAGAAAAATGTAAATATGTGGAAACCACATACACACCAATTCAAAAAAGCCAAACTTTTTACAGCAGAAAAAACATGTTTACAGCCTGGTACAAAACGAGTGTAGTCTGGATAGCTCATTTCTCGATCAGCTCTCACTGTGAGGGGGGTGAATTTTTTTCTAACGCAGCAATTTCGAAGAAATTGAGATTACGAGTTTTCCAATGAGAGGCACAGCTGACTGTGGGAACACTAGCTGTTGGCTAGGAGGCTCAAACTCTGCCTCTTTACGTCACACAAGCTCCACAGCAGCAATATGGCTGCTGCCGCCAATTGGCCTCAAACAGCTCTTCAGAAACAGATGGGTGATGTCACGGATCCTACGTCCAGATTTCATACAGTCTAGTGTTTATATACATACAGTATATAGATACACACACACACACACACACACACACACACACACACACACACCCACACACACATACAGAAACACACAGAAACACACACACGCAACCAATATCCAAGGCTTGGCTGGATTGCTTATAAAGAAAATTGATGGACGCCAATTAGTGTAACAGGCTCAGAGGCTGCTCAGGGGCTGCTCAGGCAAAGGAGTTGCATGTGTTGAATGTTTCAGTCTCGGCAAAAAACTTGAACTTATCAAGGGATCCAAGGGATTAGGTGTGTACTTCCTAAACACAGTGTGAAAAGAGGAAGAAGACAGAAATGGCTGAAAATAAATGGAGTTCATGGTGAGTTCAGATGCCAGACCATACACAAGCACACACGGTGCACACAGGCTGAGGATGTTGCTAGCTAGCTTAAACTAACATTGTACAGACAGTTGGTTGCGTAGGGCAAATAAACAAAGATCACAAAACTCCAGCATTCAAATACACACACAACTTCACTTTCTGTCTGAATACAACTTATGCACATGTGTTCTGCACAAAGATAGACAGAAAAGAAAATGAGCAGTTTTCTTAAGTTACACACTTTGTTTGTATCTTTGCTTGTATCTTTATCAATCCTCAAAGCTCCATTTTGGACACACTCTGATCACGATGGCTCAGCCTGCCAAGAATTGGAATAAACCAGGCCGGCCTATGAATGTGAGCGAGCTTTGGTGTGGATGTTCTCCCAAAAGTGTTGAAATAAAGGTGTTTCAGTACGAACGCCCTGCCAGGCCACTGCTGCTGTGAGAGAAGTGCAGGAGCATCGTGTCTGTCATTAATCTGAGCCTGTAGTCACAGCAGATCTCAGCAGATGCAGCTGGTCTGCCACCAATTTGGGCTGACTTCCTGACTCCGACTCTGACCTCCTCCCCTTTGCCACTTGCAGAACTGATCACATCCCTTGACAACGCCTCAGGGCTTCACTGACGATGGTGCCTTTCACTACACCTCTCATCAACATTTACCTGTCAAAGGGAATCCCTCTGGTGGCTGACAGTAAACATCTGTCCTGTGTGCCCTTTGAAAAAATGTGAAAGTCAAAGCTGCTAAAGTTTGATGTTAACCTGTTTGAAAAAAACCTGCAAGATGGCCAATTTTGCTGGCATGTTTTATCGTTCAATGCTTTTAAATCCTATTTTTTGCACCACCCCAGCAGAGTCCCACCTGCAATGCTTTGGGAAAAACACAACATGTCAAAAGTTGCAAACATCAGTACGATGCTGCCGCTGCTAGCTTACGGACAAATCTCAGACCTTATGCTTCTTCTGTGCACAAATTGATGGGTGGATGTTGAGACAATATAGCTGAAATGGTTGGTACAAGCATTGGACTGGCATCAGTCATATCTTATTTTTTCAGAATGAAATACAGAATATTGTGCAATATACAGCTCTGAAATTGCTTATACAGAGCTTCAAAGGCATATTCTTCTCTGATTGTAACCAAACTTAAATAAAAAAAAATTCCATCAGTTCAGTTTCAGAGTCACAAAGCTACAAAAACTGTGCAGAAACTTACAGGGTTGAGTTAATTTTGGCACCCCCTGTGGACAAAGTGTTATGATTTATCTCTTTGCTGATCTTGTCTTGTACATATTTAAGTGTCATCTTCTGTTGAATCATCTCTCCGATTAAATGTTAACAGGCAACTTGCATTTAACTCTGGCGTTGAAAATTTGAAAGCAGTTGTGGCAGTGTGCTGTTAATCAACTCATGTCACATCTATCGCGTGGTAACGGTCCTAAAATAAGTTAATCTTGTCCCTGATGGTTTCATTTGTTTTCATAGGTCATAACAACATTTTATTAGTAATTTAAGCCTCTGTAAAATTACTTACAGAGGCTTTAAATCCGCTTTCATTTTTTTCCATGACAGGAGAATAACAAATGAACGGCAAGTTAGAAAATTAGAAAAAACTCATCATTTCAGCACTTGTGTTTTCATGATAGTCAAAAAATAAGAAAATAATGAAAGTCCTTTACAGAAGTTATTTTGTAAACAACAAATCTGACAGTTGTCTCTCATTTTGGCTCATGGATTGAAACTCACATGTTTACAAACAAAGCTGCATCCGGCTGTTACCAACCCTCACATACACCCTGTATTCTCATTCATGAGGCAGAATTCAAATCAATGGATATGAATCCATTGTGCTTCCATGCTGTGTACAGTGACACGCAGCTGTCACATGCTTTGCTCAACTAGCAGAGAGCATATGGAACAACATTGTCTCATCACCGACCTTCCAATAAGGCAGATTGACAACAGCACAAAAAAGTGTACTTGCACAAAGACAGTTTTAAGTCAGCAGCCAGTGAAGTGAGAGCTTTCCAGTTCAACATGAACTCCCTGACTGCCAGTAAAGGCTGAACTGGTCCCTGTTGGCATGACCCGAGGGTGGGAGGAGAAAATATCCCCCCCCCCCCCCCCCCCCCACCCCCCCCCCCCACCCCCCCCCCCCCCCCCCACCCCCCCCCCCCCCCCCCCCCCCCCCACCCCCCCCCCCACACACACTTTCATCACATGATGCAGATCAGAGCATCTAAAAACAGGCAGCCTCTGAGGAGGGAAGGCTCTTGGTCATATCTCAGAGGTGGGTCTCACTTCTTGCGGGATTAACAGATATTTTGGGGAAATTCTGTTTCCAAAGGTTTCGTGTAAATATAGCTCAGTCAGTGTGGTGTCATGCCATACTCGGTTATTTTTACCCAGCAGATGTGATGCACACGGAGAGTCATGACACCAAATGGATGGGGCTGACATGAAAAGGGTGGCTAATACCACCTCCTTTAATCTTTTCTGAACCAAGATGACAGCAGCACACAGGAGTGGCTGAGGTGAAAGAAACACAGTTTTATTCCCAAGCATGTCATTGTGCAATGTAATTTGTTTTAGGACTGATTCTTTATGACAGCTAAGTGACAGCATCAACCCTGAAGCCCTGAGGGGAAAGGACATATAGGGGTTAGTAACTCTGATTACTCTCAATACAAGTAATACAAACATACAGTACTAACCTGGGGGGACAGAGCCTTCTCTGTAGCCCACCTCCCTCTTGAACTCACTCCCCACACACATTTAAACTGCACGACCCTTTCAATTTTCAAATCCCCTGTGAAAACTCACCTTTTCAAACTAGTTTTTTAATGTGACTGTGCTTTTGTTGTTTTGTTTTGTTTGATTTGTGTGTTGTTATGTTTCTTCTTAGTTTTTTTTTCCAGTATGGCATGTAGAAATTAAGAACTTCATAAAAACTACAATCAAACTTGTCTCTCTCACTTTCCCAGCATCTACCAATTCTCTTGTCACTCTGGTTTTTCGGTGGTCTCTGGTCCTCCTCTCTACCTTTTTCCTATCTGTGTGCGTCACTCTCTCCAGGGTCCCGGTGTCCCTTCCCCTGCTTTAAGCCTGCGTTTCGGTGACAGCAATGTCAAAACCACATCAGCTGTATCCAGAGCAGAGCAGGTTCCGGTGCCACAGGCTCTACCACCTGGCTCTGTGACGGCTGCATGAATAATCTCTCACAGGGGCTTCACACGACCCCCATCTCGCCCTAAAACCATGACATTTATGCTCTGCTCCAACCCAACAAAACAAGTGCATTGTTTGTAATCAGTGTCTGACAGACTGCTCTGGGCTAAGAGGAACATAAATTGAACTCTAATAATAGCCATAAATGTGATAATGTGTTTACTGACGAATGATGGGGCTCTAGATAGCAATGTACATAGCAACAAACCCCCTGGAGACAAGAACAGGAAGAGATGTAAAAGATATACTGGAACTGCCACAGCCAACAGGTACAGAGATTAACCTGGCCCAGCCCGTTGTCTTTTTAAGAGAACAATGCAATTCTGTTAATTGTGGAAAACAAATATTGGTCAAGACTTAAGTCTGCAATCTGTCAGTCTTATTGGAGATCAGAGGTAAACTCTCAGGTTAGGCCTCTGGTCGAAATGAGGCCAGTGTTCACTGCTGTTGACCATCTCAGTATGGTAAGCTTTTTAATCCCAGCTTGATTTTGTGGTATCCAGTGTCAAAGCTCTTCTTGACATATGCCTGTATGAAGCCCTCAGATTTATAAGAAGAGCAAGAGAGCAACCTGCCAGTTTAAATATAGAAACTACCAATTACACATTGGTCTATTAAAAGTAAAAAGGTCTAACTGTAAAACATAACCTGAATACACGTGCAATGATTGGGATTCAGACTAATTACAGCCAGGCTTCTTACTGGTACCAGGAAAGAGGGATCACATCAGCCCCCGTCTTGGCTTAAGGGACCTCCTGAGCCCTTACAAAAACCTCCAGGCCTCTGAGGTCTTCTGACCGGGTCTCCTGGCAGTTCCCCGTGTCAAATATAAGCTGAAGGGCGACCCGCGCTTTTAGAGTAAAATGCTCTGCGTCTTTGGAAACAGCCTCCCCTCCTCAGCTCCCCGACTCTTTTTAAGACTCGCCTCAAAACACACTTTTATATTTTTAGCATTTGAGTCCTCTTCCGCCCTGAATAGGTTCTCATTTCAAATGCTGTGCTTTCCTTGTCGTTGTTTGTCTCTTTTTACATTATTGCTGTTTGGTCTCACATTGTGGTTTCTTTTATGTATTCTACATAAGCTTCTGCTGTGTCTTTAAATGTGCTTTATAAATAAATTTGACTGACTTGACTAATTACAGTTAATTGGAAAAGGTTTGAACACGTCTCCATACCACCATACTCAAAGACATATAGTTTGACAGAACACACCCAGATTCTGCCTATGTAGCCTTTAAAACTCTGTTCTCCATCGATTAAATTACAAACTGTAAAATAGACTTGACAGCATTACTCGCCTCCTGTGATGACAGCTTCACTCTGCATTATGTATTACCAGCACAAGAGATAATCTTTATTAAGACATGTTGTAATGATGGACATGCTCATTTATGAACAAGGACTCTATAAATAGCTGTGAGCTATATACTCTGTTTTCTAGAAGAATGGAGGAGGGGTAACATGCTGCATGTGATTGAGGACTGTCATGTTATATTATCCTCTGAATGCAGACTCTGATTACCGGCAGATCAGACAGATTGACAGAGGGCAATTGACACTTTGAGATTCATGTTTGTGTAGCAGGCGACACTGGTGTCTCTCAAGCCTTGATTTTGTGTCTAGTTGAAGCATCACATGTGAAGACAATAAGCTGCTTTAAAGAGATGTTCTTTATCTTCAGTCCCTCATAATGAAATACATTTCCCATCTTCTTACCTTCACTTTCATGTTTAGGTCTGAAACTAATAGTCGTCACATCTCTCAGATATTATTATTATCATGGGAAAACGCATGTCAGTGGACTTGTGAATGCTTTTAAGAGCCATCCCCAGTCTGAGGCAGCTGTCACTGAAACCATGACACCAGAATCCCTGGTGGGGCTCAAATCATATTAGTTAAAGGCGTTTATGAATACTTGACATAAAGACATTGTTTGATTGTTTTGTTCTTTTTATAA